>NW_003852562.1:779182-790410 GCF_000181295.1 Otolemur garnettii
CCATTGCCCAGGCCAGACTGCTGTGTTATCATCATCACTGCCCTACAAAGTTTTTGCAGTTTTTTTTTTTCTTTTTTGGCTGGGGCTAGGTTTGAACCTGCCACCTTCAGCATATACGGCCGGCGCCCTACTCCTTTGAGCCACAGGAGCCACCCACCCTATGAATTTTTGTGAATTTTAACATTTAATAAATTTCTTACAGAAACACACTCATGATTAAAAGGAAAATAATTTGAAATACCTGTTTTAATAACATTTTACAATAAATCCACATTTCATTTTTATATATTAATTTGAAATTAAAAAATCTTATAAGAAATTTTGATATGCATCAATTTTTTCTGCCTAAAGTCCTCCAGCTTACCTCTAAGATGACTAGAAAGAAACACCTTCCTTCCCTATGAATTAACTCACCTATTATCCTGTTTGGGAGTTACTGGGCAATAGTGGATGTTTGCTAGCTAGTGGGAAACAAATGTAAAGTACTGAGAGTGAAGGACCTTACTAAACTTCCATAAACAGTGACAAAGAAGGCCTTTCTGTTTCCTGAGAAGCTTCCTAGAGCTATTTTGCAGTCTTTTCAGGCCAGGCCCCTCAAACCTTTTCTTACTGCACTCATGTAGTATCTTCTCAGGATTTAAAGAGGACACAGATTTCAATAACATGAACAACAGTGTAGCTTCCTAAATTTCATCTATACACAGCTGTGTAAGATGCCTGTGGCTCAAGGAGTAGGGCACCGGCCCCATATGCTAGGAGTGGAGGGTTCAAGCCTGGCCCCGGCAAAAAACTGTGGGGCGGAAAAAAAAAAAGACAGCTTTGTAAATTACAGCTGTCACTAAATACGTGAATGCAGTCATTCTCTGGCTGCATGGCCCTGACTTCTAAGGTATTGAAATCAATTTGGAATTCACGTTATTAACAAATGACTTCTTAAATTGGTTCCCTGAAAATTGCATTTCATCTCTTAAATATATAAAATGTTCTGAATAATATTTTTCAATTTTTCCTGCAATCACATTCAACTAGTAATTTATTCCCCTCAACTCCTCCTTTCTTCAGTAATATCTATAAGATTTATTTGAAATGAATACTGCTTAGCTATCCCCCTGGGTAGAGTGCCATGGCTTCACAGCTCAGAGCAACCTCCAACTCCTGGGCTCAAGCGAGTCTCCTGCCTCAGCCTCCCAAGTAGCTGGGACTGCAGGCGCCCACAACGCCTGGCCATTTTTTGGTTGCAGGCATCATTGTTGTTCGGCGGGCCCGGGCTGGGGACTCGAACCCGCCACCTTAGGTGTATGTGGCTGGCGCCCCAGCCGCTTGAGCCACAGGTGCCGAGCCTCTCTCTCCTTCTTTCCCATCTTTTCTTTTATTTTCTTCTATGTATCTATCCATCAGGTATCTATTTATATGTGTGAGTGTCCAGCTTTCTACACTTCTTATATCTTGCAATATTTGGTAGAATACATTCTTCTGTTTCAGGATTAACTAGGCTATTCATAGACATTCATTCTTCCTTATAATTTTTACAATGAGTGTATAAATAAACCAAAATAATTTCTTTGGAATTTTAATCAATTCGTAAATGAATTTGAGAAGACTAACATTAAGTTTTTTAATCCAAGGTCCCCAGTGTCTCTTTATCTATTCATAAAAATCATTTTCTATGACTAGGTCTCACTCCATTGCCCAGGCCAGACTGCTGTGTTATCATCAAGCTCATAGCAAACTCAAACGCCTGGGTTCAAGCAATCTTCCTGCCTCAGCCTCTAGAGTAGTTGAGACTATAGCTATTAGCCACAATGCCGGCTACTTTTTCTTTGTCCCTTATTAAAGATTAAATTTTTCTCCATTTTTACTATTGGTATCCTTCATTACGTTTATTCACAGCTACTTCATAAATTTTGATACAATTATAACATTTAAAAATTATATTTTGTGCTTGATTATTAATAATGTAGAACAATGCTACTTATTTCTATAACTTGTGTTTCTGGCAACTCTTAGACTCATGACGTCTTTCCTTTTTCTTGTAGAATTGTTCTCAGCCTTATGAACTATGTAAAGCAGCAGTGGGGTACCCTTGTGTTTTTCCTGATCTTAAGGGCTTAAGCCTCACTTAGCCCTGGTGCGATATACACACACACTCACATTTAATACAAAGATCCTACAGTATTTTAGTTAGAATTTTTGTATTTGTAGTTACACATAAAATGGGACCATTTCTTTCTTCTTTTTCCTTTTCTTAAGTATTTAAGAAATCAAGATTTTACTAGCTTCATAAAATGAGTTGAAAGGTTTTCCATGTTTTCTGAACTCTTTGTATACGAAAATGAATTTATCATCTCTTGAAAATCTGGAGACTTCATCTGTAAAATAATATGGGCCTTGGACTTTGGGGAGGGATGGAAAGATTTTACCATTAAAATTTCTTTAAGAAAAAAATCAAAAAATTAACAAAAATTTTCTTTAATTAACAAAAAAATTTTGTCATTTTTGTATTTTTCTCAATATTTATCTATTTTGTCATTTTTGTATTTTTCTCAGTATTTATCCATTTCCTCTCACTTTTAAAACTTATTAGTTCACAGTTGTTCATTATACTCTTTGATTAAATTTAAAAATCTTGGTTACATATCTAGTTACTTACTCTAGTCCAGGCGTCCTCAAACTATGGCCCGTCGGTCACATGCGGCCTGCCTAGGACATTTACCCAGCCCACTGGGTGTTTTTGCCACCACTACCTGTCCTGCTTAGCAGCCGACTCGTCCCGGGGCCTACAGTCCAGCCCTCCAATGGTCTGAGGGACAGTGAACTGGCCCCCTGTTTAAAAAGTTTGAGGACCCCTGCTTCTACATATTAGAGAAGCAGCATATCTTATCTAAGAACAGAACATTAGCTATCACATAATTAAAGTGTAACAACCTATCTAAGGCTGAAGCCTGACACTGAGACTCTTTCCTATACATGTACTATAAAGAGTATTAATCTATTACTAAATATAGGACATCTGCTTATACTGTTATTTTCAGAACTGTTTTCATGTACAAAGCCATTTTGCACTTTGGAATAGGATTTTAGCACAATACTTACAGGGGAAAAATCTAAAGAAATACTAGATCACTAAGCTATTAGTGTTATAATGGTCTTAATAGGTTTCTTTACCCTCCACTTGCATATCTAAAGGCAGAAGCAATTGCTTTAAGCCCAGATAAACCAATTCCCAATCCATAACTGCACCCTGGGGATCTGGGAGGAAGGAAAGGGAGAGTGATATTTAAACTAGAGAGGATATCTGCTAGATGGATAACACTGAATTCTAATTTCTGTTCTGTCCCTTGGGTGTTAGATGGTGGAAAATTCTTTCTCTAGGAGGTTTGGGATAAAGCTTCTCTGAGACTTACAATAAAGGGGAAAAGGCTATTGAAATGAACTGAGAGGAGAGAATATTCCTCCTGGTTTTTTAAATTTAAGAAGCTGAATTCTCATCTCTTTTCTAGACTATAGCTAAATATTTTCCATCCCTCCTCTTATTACTTAAAAAACCTACTTTTGGAATTAAAAAATTATCTAAATGGAGTTGCATATATTCAAGTAGATAATCAGAAAATCAAATTGCCACTTCTGTAGTGTCGATGACAGTTTCTCTTCAAGATTAAGCTGAAGTTGTAGCTATTACAACCTCAAATATTCAATTGTTTTAAGTAGAAATAACATAACTGTCTTCAGTATTTATTTGGAAAGTGTTAAATTATTTCAATACTTAATTGTGTACTGAATGTATACTACAGGAGATGATTTCCTACAGATGTGATGCTCTCCACGTGGGCTACTCCAGTAGACGTCAACCTCTTTCTGTAATCCAATTGGTCTGGCATCCCGCAGGTGTGACACACTTCTCAAGCCATCATGTCCACACTGTTATCCTCTATTTCAAACCTGCCCTGGCTGCTCCTAGCAGAGCACATTCAGTGTAAACCCTACCTGACTCAGGCTTTTCAAAACTTGATGCCACCTCTTCCCCTATTTCTTAGGACTTTCTGATATATATCCTTGCCTCCGCAACTGCAGACATTTCACAGCCCTTGGACACGTGGCAGCAAGTATGACTTCAGAGTCTTTGTTGTTCCTTTCTCCCTAACCTGAAAGCACTTCACTCTCTTGTCTGTGAAGTCAGACCCATCTTTCTCACTCTAGTCTAGTGTTTGTTTCCTGAGTTCTCCAGCTGTCACGTATCTTTTGTTCTCTGAATGTCTGGACACTTTCCATTAGTAAACCTCCTGTTACTTAATGTAGAAAGATAATGCATACAAATTTATTCATAAAATCAATTTACATAGAAATCATGAAGTGCTAGACTGTGTACAAAGGAATGGAATTATTTATTACCTATTAGCCCTTCTTTTCCCCATTTATTTAGAGCAGTGGTTCTCAACCTTCCTAATGCCATGGCCCTTTAATACAGTTCCTGTGGGTTGTGACCCGCAGGTTGAGAACCGCTGCCTTAGAGTATAAGCCTATTGAAGGCAGGGCCTTTATTTAATTGTTATTTTGAATTTCCCATGGCTCTTAATCTATCATTGAATAATACATGTATAATAAATATTTATCGCTTGATTAGTTAAAACATTGGAAGAGATGTGCTGGTCACAAGGAAGAGAAATAATAGAAATGTCAGGAAGTGAGGGTAGGGCTGGGGAAAAAGATCATTCATTCATTCACCAAAGATCAACTGACCATGTGCCATGTGCCTGACACTGTTCCTTGTCATAGGATTATAGCACTGAACAAAAGCAACCAAAATCCCCACCACACAGCTGACGTTGCAGTGGGACAAGACCAACAAAACCAAGATAATTAGTAAGATACAGAGAATGTCAGCAGGCGACAAGGAACAGAGAAGAGCAGGGCAGGGAGTTGAGGGGCATGTGGGTAGGGAGAGGACTGCAAAGTTAGGAGAAGAGGCCAGAGAAGGCTGTTCTGAGTTTGTGACAATTAAGAACCTCAAAGAGGAAACAAGCTCCAAGGACATGTAGGAGAAAGAAGAGCAGGTCAAACAGTGAGAACATTCATTCATTCATTCAATATGGAGCACCTCATATGTGCCTGGCAACGTTCTAGTCCCTGAGATACAGTGATAAAGAAGACAAAACCTCTCATCTCCGGGAGCACATCTCACAGAAATGCAAATAAACAAGGTGAATATAGTTTAATCTATAAAAAGTTTATGTATAGTTTATAATATAGTTTAATCTTCTCCTGCCCCAAATTACTAACCATCGACCATACATCAAACACTAGATGTAGAAGATACATAGATAATCCAGCACTCCATGTCCTGAAAAAAGATGACAGTCTAGTGAGAGATACAGAGGTTGGCTCTGGTTCTTCCTGCTGCTTAGAATGCCTAAAGCACCACGTTGACAATAGGTATTAAACACCCACACCCTCATCCTAGCAGAACCCACTAAAACGTGCTGGATCCACTCAGCTCCACTGCAGTAGCCATCACTACTCTGCCCATTCAGCCCCCATCCTTTATCAGCCTCCATAAGGCTAGAGAAACCTGGGGGAAGACAGTCTCTGTAGCACGTGGCAGAAGGAGACTGTGGGCTCTAACTCTGAAATGCGCCCACAAATCCATCATTTCTTAATGCCTTCGCTGCTACCCCCTAGTGTCAGCCACCATCAACTCACAACACCTCCCAGCAGATCTTACTGATTCTGCCCTTGTAGGATCATCCATTCCTAATACTGCAGATGGAGTAAGGTCACTTCATTCTTCCACTCAAAACACTGCCATGATTTTCCATTTTACTCAGAGTAAAATGGCAAAGCACTTAGGATGACCTTCAGGGTGCAGTGTCATGGGTTCCCATCGCTGCTCAGTCTTCCTTCCCTACCATGTGGACCCTAGCTCCTTCCATCCTAGCATGCTGGCCTCCTTGCCACCCCATCCCTGTATAGCCTCCATCGAGTCACAGCGCTCCGTCCCTCAGTTCATCCAGTCTAGCTCCATCTCCCCTTCTCAGGCAGACGTCCCTGACTGTCCTCTCCCACACTCCCGGCCCCCTTCCCTCGTACTGCTTCTTTCTACCACTGACCACCTTCTAACACACTAGATAGTTCACTGGTTTATTGTCGATTGTCTGTCTCCCTTTGATTAAAAGTAAGCCTAAGAGGACAGGGATCCTTGTCTGCTCACTGGTATACTGTAGCCACCCAAAGCCAGCACCTGGGACCCTCAACAGCATCCACTGAGCAGTCTCCGCGTTGGCCAGGCCTGCACCTTTACGCACCTCTGCTCCCAAGAGTGCAGTTCCCCCAGGGCACTCAGGGAGCAGGGTGAAGCACAGAGCACAGAGCAGGATGCAGCACACGACAGGCTCTTGATGACTGTGGAACAAATGAAGGGATTTCTCTACTCTAGCTTTATTGAGAGTGGGGTCATGTCCATTCTCCTCTGTATTTATCACAATGCCTTGCTCATAGCCATCTCTCACTAAAGACTGAATGGAATGAACAAATCCCCGATTTTAGAAATAAGGAGGGCACTGAAGTTCTAAGACATAAGGGTGCCTTACTTGTCCAAAGTGTCATGGGTCAGACATAAGGCATCTATCTCAACATTCTGAGTTGCTGCATAGTGTTTCCAAAAGTCTTATGTTACTTATTTAAAATTATTCCTAAGGCTGGGCATGGTGGCTCAGCCTTATAATCCTAGCGCTCTGGGAGGCTGAGGCAGGTGGACTGCCTGAGCTCAAGAGTTTAAGACCAGTCTAAGCAAGAGTGAGACTCCGGTCTCTAAAACTAGCTGGATGCGGGAGTGAGTACCTGTAGTCCCAGCTACTTGGAAGGCTGAGGCAAGAGGATTGCTCAAGCCCAAGTGTCTGAGTTATGGTGAGCTATGACTGCACCCTACCTATGGCTACAGAGTGAGACTCAGTCTCCAAAAAAAAAAAAAAAAAAAATTTCTAAAGCGAGATTTTTTTTTTCAGTAAAACAACACAAATGCAAATTGCTACCTATCACGAAAGAGACTTTTTCTTTAGAATATGAATATTTTGTAAAGGATGTAACACAACAGAAGCAGAGCCAGCTTTCTCTGCAGACGTTCTGCACGTGTCCCAGCGGCACTGGAGTCCACTGGCCTGAGAGCACGGCAAGAACATCAATGCTCGCCCATGAAAGGCCTTTCTCTAAAACAAATTAAAAAATGGGTAGATTATGATTGATGAAGCCAGCATTAGGATAATGTTATCAGAGATACTTTCTATTTCTGTCCTTTGGCAGAGGTCAGATTATAATCATGTTAGAACTGAACATGATGGTTTATTAATGTTTCATGAGTAAGTCAATCGCAATCAGCCTGGCTGTGTGTGGATAAAGTAAACCAATTCTTTTTTTTTTTTTAAAACCAATTCTTGATGTATAAACTCAGTGCATTTAGAAGCTATTGAAACCTCTACCAAAAGTGTCTATATCACTTTTCCAGATTTTCTAATAAGATCAAATTTTATATTTCAAGCTCTTCAGTGAAATGCAATTCTTGGCACTATATTTATAAAACATAAATAATTCTAACCAATGATTTTCCATTATTGTTCATAACTTCATCAACAGAGAACTGTTTCATTTTTAAAAATAAGAATAAGAAATTAGGTTGTAGACATGTAAGCCTGCTACAAATACATGAAATACCTGTTCAGTTGCTGGCATGCAATAATAAAACTGAACATTGAATGATTAATATTATCATCCCTTTTTATAATGTTTTGTCTTTTTTGCCTGCTTTTCTTAATGACAACTTGACAGAAGAAAGAGGGAATGCTCAAGGATGCAGAATACTAATCCATACAAAGAAAGGAAAAGCTTTTTACCACTGTGAGTGTCATTTCTTTGGGATGTAAGACATTTTCATTTTATACTTTAGGCTCATTACAGAGAACTCCTTCAAATAATGAAGATAACCCCAGTCCAAATTATAAATATACTAGACCACGTTTCTCTAAACCTACTTCACAAAAACTAAATCCTTTACGAACCACCAAGCTGGTATAAAGTTAGAAACTCTTAATGTTACAGAACAATATAAACAACAAATGTCTTAAGGGAATTCATGAAATAATAATCACATCTGTACTTTATATTAGTGGCTAACCTTTGTATATTAGAGAAATACCCACCCAATATTCTTTCA
Source organism: Otolemur garnettii (assembly GCF_000181295.1). Lineage (NCBI taxonomy): Eukaryota > Metazoa > Chordata > Mammalia > Primates > Galagidae > Otolemur > Otolemur garnettii. The sequence continues at coordinate 787,383 of NW_003852562.1, forward strand.
GCAAAAAACGGAGATATGTAGATAAATTATTAAGTATGCTAGTTTTAATAAAGATATCTGATGTGACTTCTGCATGAGATAAGTCTGATCATTTGCTAATAGTAGGGTGGAAAACGGACCAGAGCTGGAGCAAAGGTAACTGTGCAAAGGGTGCTATGAAGGAGAACTTGAACTTGAAGAAAGCAGCACAGCAGACACTGACAGGCAGCTACCCAGATGCACAGTCACACTTTATGAAATGTCTTTGCAGAACTCTGATGCTGTAGACTTTTTCCAGGGGTAGCGGTTTGGGCTTGTCCTTTAGCTTTAATTTGGAAACAACCAAGAATGGCTGCTGAAGACACAGTGCTGTGCTGACGTGCACATAGCTTCCCTTTCTATTCTGTAGAGCCCTTTAAGGAAAGCCCAGGAGAAGACTAGGGCAAGAACGAGCACTCATCAAGCTCTGCACCTCCTTCATGCAACCGTCTACACTGGTACGCCTGCCAGGTGACGCAGAGAGCAGACTGGGATGGTTTAATTTTCCCAATATGCAGTATTTTGTATAAAGCCTTTTGCTCCATGAAGTGAAAGTTCAGTTAACAAGCTTGTCAGCTTAATTAATTCCCATAACAGAAATCTGGTTTAAAACAGAGAGAAACTGCAGGGCTTTTCTTCTTTCATTCTTCATGAATACCAGTTGGAACTTCTAATGAAAATGTACTAGTCATGTCTGAAAATGCTTTATGATATTTCCAGAGATGCACAAGTATGTATCTCTCATACATCAGTCAATTGCAAAACAACTCTTTTGAGTATGTTAGGGCAAATCTTTAAGGGATAGTCACTTCACCAAATTATATGCAATCCTTACGGTTGCTAGCGCAGGCAGGGCTCGGTGAATACGTATTTACAGGAATTCCACCCAGGGAGGCTTGTTTGGAGAAGCAACATTGTTTGGCCTTAGTCACAGCCTGCTCAGCAGCACTTTGAGATGTTAAAGACAAGACATAAAGGTCAGAGTTTTATAAACAGAAGTCACTTCTTCAAGTGGTAATGTTAGTATCTGGAGTAAATTATTTGCTATATTTAATTTACGTGCAAGAGAATATGCAATTATAAGTAAGTTTATTATTCAAAATTTGCATTCATATACTTTATTCTCTCCAAAAGTAAGAAGAAAAAAACTATTTTAGAGTTAAATTGTCTTTATAGTATTATACCACTTTTCAGGCTATTCCTTTTAATAATCTGAATAATCTGTTAAATCTCTAAAAGCAAATGATATGATTCTCACTTGGTGAGGAGTTGGGTATTTTAAATATATTTTAAAGAACCTGTGTGGTGACCACATATATCACGAGATAGGCCAGAGTGCCACTGATGAACAATGAATCCTAAGTCTGGGTCACAATTAGCCATTTGGAGGTCGTCCTCCCACTACTGAGTATTTACCCAAAGAAACTGCAATCAGTATGCTGAAGAGATACCCGCACGCCCATGTTTGTTGCAGCATTATTTACAATAGCCAAGTTATGGCAACAACATCAGTGTTCATCAAGGGATGAATTAATTAAAAAAAGTGGCATATATATGCAATGGAATCCTACTCAGCCTTAGAGAAACCAAAACTCTCTCATTTGTGACACAGATGAACCTAGAGGACTTTATGTTAAGTACAATAAGCCAGGGACAGAGAGACAAATACCATATGATCTCCCTTACACAGGGAATCTAAACAAGTTTAACTTAACTTAGAGAATTAGAGAGTAGAATAGTGGTTACCAGAGGCTGGGGCCGGGCTGGGGGAGATGGGTAGACAGGGAGAGGGGAGACATTGGTTACTGGGTACAAAGTGATAGCAAGATAGGGAATAAGTTCTGGTGTTCTATGGCACAGCAAAGTGACTATAGTTAACTGCAGTTAATAATAATGGGTGATGAGTGGATAAAGAAAATGTGATATATATACACCACAGAATACAATGAAATATGTATTTTGCAGCAACTATGATGGAACTGGGAACCATTATCCTAAGTGAAGTGTCTCAGGAATGGAAAAACAAATACAGTACCACATGTTTTTCACTTAGCAGTGGGAGCTAGAAGAGGGACATATAAGGTAATAGAGGGGTGTAATGAATACTGAAAATCAAGAGGGGGGAAAGTAGGAAGGAAGTGAGGGACAAAAATCTACCCATCAGGTACAGTGGACACTGTTTTTGCACTGAGTACACTGAAATCCCTACCTTCGGTTTATACAATTCTTCCATGTGACAAAAAACACTTGTACTACAATAACACCAACAATAATATATATTTTAAAATAGCTAAAAGAGAGGATATTAAATGTTCTCACCACAACGAAAAAGTGCATATCTGAAGTGATGGATATATTTTAGTAATTAGTATATATGTATAAAAACATTACATTGTGCATACATATAGAAAATTATTATTTGTGAATTAAAAATAGGCCTGGGGAGAGGGGGTCAAGATGGCCAACAGGTACCAGCCTCCGACAGAAGCTCCCATCCAGAGGAAAGGATAAGGTCCAGAAAACACCCAACAAAGTCAAAGACTGGGAGCCCAGCCGAGAGAGAAGAGTGATACTGGCAGGACACCTCTTCTGAGGCAAGCAGTGACTCCTCGAAGGCAATCTACAGGTACATAATAAACCCCAAAGGAAAAGTGTCCATCCTCTCCCCCAAGTAAGGTGTACTTTTCCTTTGTTTCCTCTTCAATCTCTCCTCTGAGTCTCCTACAGGCGATGGATAAACTGAGGACCTATTCTCTCACTGCACGAGTGAGAGCTGCCGACAGGGAATTCTACTACCCTGGAAGGACCCTGCTGAGACTTGGAACACCCTCCCCCAGACAGAAAAGTGGAACTGGGGTTCATACTACTATTTTGACTTTCCAGTCCACCCTCCCCTCCTTGCCCACAGAGACAGCTAGAGGAGACTCAAGAACAGCATCCACCCACCCTTGCGAGACCAAGCCCCTGTCCTGGTCCTTCACCAGGAGAACTGCTCGATCCATGCTTCCTG
>NW_003852562.1:795958-810764 GCF_000181295.1 Otolemur garnettii
TAGTCAGGTGTTGAGGTGAGCATCTATAGTCTTAACTACTCAAGAGACTGAGGCAGGGGGATTTCTTCAGACAAGGAGTTGAAGGTTATAGTAAGCCAGGATCATGTCACTATACTCTAGTATCAGTGACAAAGCCGCACATTGTCTCAAAAAAAATTTTTTTTTCTAATTGTTGATTTTTGAATGTTCTTTGCATATTTTAGATCCTAGTCCTTTATTAAATGTGTTTGAAAATATTTTTTCCTAGTATATGGCTTATCTTTAAATTTTCTTAACAGAGTGTTCAAAGAAGCTTAGTTTTAATAAAATCCAGTTTATCAATGTTTCCTTTTATGGGTTGTACTTTTGTTGTTATAACAAAAGACATATTTGTTAAACATCTCCTCCTGTATGTTTTCTTCTAGTAGTTTTCTAGTTTTAGTGTTAACATTTAGATCTATTACCCATATTCAGGTAATTTTTTAAAACATGGTGTGAAGTAAGGACTGAGCTCCTACTCTCTTTTTGCTTATATACAACTTTCCCAGCTCCATTTGTTGAATGCCAATTTCTCTTTAAAGCCCTGCTTTGCCAAGTCTCTTAGTCAAGTAAACCAATTAACAGACCAGAATAGCCAAGAAGACAGAGTGAGCTGTGGGCACAGAGGAGTAAACAATGTGGGGACCAATTTCTATCTATGTGGATAAATCATTTTTCACTTAGTCCACTGCTTTCTAGTTTTGCATTCAGAAGCATCAGTGCACATGACCGTGAAGGAATCAACAAGGACCTGTATTTCTACCTATCCTTGCTATGACTTCGACTCAATAACAGAGCGGGCAGCTTCTCTCCACCAACCACCACTGAGTGGTTTGTTCCTATTTCCCAACAGCACTCTGTACAGTTGTCTCTATTTGGAGAAGTAACAAATTTGTTACAAGTGAGTATTAGTTAAAATACTGCATTACTTTTTGTTCTCTCTGAGGGCGTTGTTGCAAAAACTAAAGGGAGACATTCATATACACCAAGAAACTGAACTTGGAGAAATGACTGCTTCTGAAATTGTTACAGCCAAATGTCCTTACGCCTTTCACAATGCAATTTAGTGAATTTAAACTTCTACTAGGTACTTAAGACAAGGTCGAATAGTATACATGAGAGGCCATTTCCTTAATTTTTTGAAACATAAATCATAGTAAAACCTTCCTGCACCCTAAAATCTTCTCCTCAAATTTTTAGTCTTTTAGAAAGAATGCAAATCCCTTTCCTAAAGTACCTATACACATCTGGGAAGGGATGCCACTGAAATGCATGCTCTGAGCTGGAAACACGGGCTTGCTGGGACATGGAGACTAGAGTCGCCTCCTGCTCATCCAGCCTACAATGCTGCACAGTCAGAAGCGGAAAAACTGCCATGCACATTTCCTGGTCCAAAATCAGTTTAATTTTCTCTAAACATCAACACATTAAAAAATTTTGAAATGTCCAGTAAAGAATAAAGTTAACTACTTCATTTCTCTTTAATGCATATTTAAAGTTAGTGAACTTTTAGTCTTTACCTTTGGGTGATCTGCATGAATCACATCTCTAATGCTAACAAAAGGAAAGACGATCTCAATGGATTATCATGAACCTAACAGGAGAGCTTCAATAATCTCAAAGAATTTCACAGAGAAGATACAATCAGACCAGGTGGTTGGTATACTGGAAAGGGTGTAACTTGGGAGTATGTGAATCTGGGATGTGCCATTTATTAGCATCACTGAATTTTCTTGGGTAAATGATGGAACATTTCTGGCCCTCATTTATCTGTACAGTGGGGATAAATTATAATACTAAAAAAATACATTAAGCCCTCACCTAATGCTTGACACATAAGAAGCACGTACCAGCATCCACATGATAGTCTCTGGTCAATAGCAAGAGCAACCAAAACTCTGATACAATAGTTTCTGGATACTTTGCTTGCCCGAGTGAAGGATTCATTCAGTTTGATGTCTGAACTTACTGGAGTACATGCTGACGGCAATGAGATTACTCCTGCTCCGTGACTCGGTCTCTCCCTCAGACGTACTTAATGGCCAACTACTATGTGCCGGGCACAGCTCTGCTCTCCGGAGACACACAGAATCATGTGACTGAGAGAGTCTGATGTGTAGTAGGTATCCTCACGCTGATTATTACAGCCAACAGTCAAGTACATAAGTATACTATAATGATGGACTATCAATTCTAAAACAAAGTGCAGATTTTTAGAAGTATGTATTGCTATGTATATACCCTTCATATTAAAAATATAAATTGGAAAAATAATCTATTGTTCCAGGAGATGATGTGAAATAACTCTACATATCTGAAGATAAAGTGCCAATTTAACAGATTGAGAAGAGATTGCCTATAAAATGTATGTGACACATGATATTTTTTAACAGCAAGGACAACAGGTTGAAGATTATCCAGCTGGTGCTTTTAAATATATGTCTATCATATCAGCAACAACTTTCTAAAAGAAAGTACATTAAAAGTAAATGTTTCTTAGAGACAGAAAATAGAAGAGAGCATGAGACTGACAGTGAAGTCCAAAAAAAGGTTACACAAAATCAGGGGCTAGGGAAGAAGAACCATGTGTTGTGTGATTCTATTTATACGAAATGTGCAGAATAGGCAAATCTATTAATAGAGAAAGTAGATGAGTGGTTGCCTAGAGCTAGCTGGGAGGCGCGAGAATCAGGGAAGACAGAGGGAGATGCTGAAAGGTGTGGGATTTCTCTGTGAGGTGATTAAAATGCTCTAAAATTGATTGTGGTAGTGGTTGCACAACTCTGTGAATAGAATAAAATCTATTGATTTTTCTACTATAAATGAGAGAATTGTATGATATGTAAATTATATCTCAATAAAGCTCTTACAAAAAAAGGGTAAGGAAATGTGAACTGTACAACAATATAGAAACTTTATTTGAATTATGATTCAAATAAATAAGTAGAAAACCAAAACATATTGATGACACAGCTGGAAAAACTTGCAAGTAAGTGAAATTGGGTTAAGAATATATTTTTAGTTACTGGTTTTTTTGGTGTAATTCCTCAATTGAACAAGACTAGTACACTAGACAGGTAGTTTTACAAAGGGGTTCATTTTCATGTAACTATATTGTGATTAAAATCTCCTTAAAGATGGACAAAAATATATTAAAATCTGCAAAATTCCCACATGCAAACATTCTATTTACACATTTCTTATTTGAACACCAAGACATCTGGGTGTTCACAAAGATTCAAAAGTAATGACGTTTTATACCAAGAATGTTTATGACATGGGTATTCTTTTGAAGTCAAGAATAGTACATTATAAGGTATGGTTCACAGCTTAAATTTCCTAAGTATACATATGTTATAAATGTAATTTTTCTGGTTTTAAATATTTTATGATCAAACGAAGTGTACATACTTAGTTGGTGGATAAAACTAAGGAATGGGCATTTATTTTAAAGCACTTGAGCGCATCTCACCAGCAGATGCTCATCTGATTGTCTTCTCCCGAGAGGGCAGACGTAGGTGGATTACCATCCCTTTATTAGTCTTCGTGAAAGGACAATCTACTCTATAACGAGGAACTCTGTCACAAGACTACAGTAAAGTGCTTTCTTTCTTTTTCTTAAATTTTTAACGTTGCCTTTATTTAAGTGACTATTTGTAATGGTTAAAAACAAAACAAAACAAACTATAGAATATGTCATCTTCCTGATGACCGCTCAAGCAAAGCAAGACTGCTCTTACCATCCTGTTGATCCGCACAAAGTCTTCAGGTTTTTTTGCCCAAGGGGGAAGATCAACATCATTCACCACGACTTCATCTTCTCTGACCCCAAGATTATATCCATTACTGTTGACAAACATCTCTGGTAGGTAGTAGAACTCTGGAATCAGTTCCTGCCAGGAATAAATACGTAGCATATTAAGCCACTTTATAAAAATTAGTTGAATAAAATTGCTAATTTATAACTTATTAATTATAAATAAAATTAAATAATTTCTTTACTTAATAAAAATAATATTTGGTTACTTAATTTTATTCTTCACTTAATTTTATTTAAGAGTTTCAAAAGAGAAGACATTTTCCTTGAATAATTTACTTGAAAATTTGTTTATGATATATATCTTAAAATGTTATCCAATTTCAATCTTATCCTGCCATGAACTAATTAAGAGAAATGGATATACAAATTAATCATAGTTCACCATAAAATCAGAAAACAAATATATGAAGCTATACCAACACGTCTATATTGCTTAGAAACCTTTCCTGAATATTATTAATGAACTATGAGATTTGTTAAGAACCATATATCTTCTACTTTTCTTTTTGACTACACTGGCAATTATAATACATGATTTTTATAAAGTTTTGAAATTATATTTAAAATTAAAATTATATTTTAGTTTTTGACTTGACAAAATATTTGTATACCTACCACTGAACACAATCAAGGGATGACTTGCAATATGATGCCCAGTGGTAAATATTTAATGCATGCCCCAGAACAGTAGGTTCTTAATAAACTGGATGCAAAGATGATTCACGTCACCTGTGTGTAAGTATTGCATAAGTGGCTGGATTCAAAACAAACCTGTGCTTGATGCACAATGTCTAACAGGGTTTATGTTACTTTGGAATAAATCTGCTATAAAAACTACTTTTAAGAGCCTAAAAGTTTTTATTTGTTGCTGTTTCAAAAGTAATTGAAAAAGGAAAAACAAAACATACTGCTATAACGTTATGTATACCATCTTTTTTCAATTATGAAGATGAAATTGAGGTTACAAAGTTACTTGTGTAATCTGATCCACACTGATGGTTGCAGCACCTCAGATTCAAATCTCATGTTGTCCTCTCTGGGAACACACATTGAAAATATTAAACCTACCAGATACTGAGGTCTTCAAATAAACTGTATCCTTAACGTTTTAAGAAAAGTATACACAAAATCTTTCTCCTCATGGGTTTTCCCACTAAAATCAACATATTTGCTATAGCATAAGTGGGTGTTTACCTTAGTATGAGTTGTGTGTATCTAATCATTATCCATTCTTATGATTATCTTGAACCATAAGAAAAATGGAATAGTATTGTGTTAAGACGTTTGTATTCTACTTTTAGAAAGATTCTTAAGGCTATGTTAACCAGTTGATGAAAATATTTCAAATTGTATATGAAAACACCACACTGTACCCCATGATTACATTAATGTACACAGCTATCATTTAATTAAAAAAAAAAGAAAAAAAAGAAAAAGAAAAATGGAATAATGTTCATTTTCTCCAGCATTACAAAACATTAACAGATTCATATAAATGAATTTTTTTGATAAATGAAGCTTAGCTTTTTTAGGAATCTGAGTTTTTCTTCTACTTAAACCACATACATAGAATTCTTTCTAAAGTCCATTACATACTTCCCTAACATTTACTTATTCACCTAGCAAAGGTTTTGAGTACCAGACAATATTGTAATGGATACTCAGAAAACAAAAATTGTGTAAGACATAGCCTTATCGTGAAGTAAATCATAGTCTGGTCTACCTGGCAGGCATTTAACCAGATGATTATAACACAAGGTAACAGCTGTGGAAGAAGGAAGCCAAGAGGAGAGTGGAGAACTTGGGAAAGTCAGAAGCAATGTCACTGGAGATGGACATGGATCACGACTAAGATGAAGACCAGAAGAAGAGTACGGCATCCCCAAGGAGTACTGTTAAGAAGTGGTGAGCAGTGAGTGTGGGCAGAGGAGTAGATCCGGATGGGAGATGAGCTGGTGGGACTAGGAAATGAAGGAGGTTTTATAAAGGGTAGGGTGTTTGGATTTTGTCATAATGGTTTGGAAATGTTAAAGAAGAGTTTCAGCATAATCGAATTTGTTTTATAACAAGATACTGTGTGACCAAGTAAAGGAGAGATTAGAGAGGGTAGAGATGAGGACTATATGTGTGTGGGGGGAGAAAGAGAGCCAGCAGTGAGGATGGGAGGGAAGAGAGAAGGGCAGCCATGGAGAGTAAAGGGGCAACCTGTGGGACTTTGTCAAGGGAGAGTGGTTGCAACAGCGCTTCCAGGGTCAGCAGAAAGAGGGGCTCAGGCACATGTAGAAAGAGTGGGAATTAGACAGTTCATTTTGAGAGGCAAATGTATACTAACCATAAACAATGTATGTATAAGACACCACAGTGAACTGTGTAGGAAAGGAGAATTCCAGTGAAATTAATGAACTGAATGAATGTAAATTTTCAATGACCTGAATGTGAACGGGGAAATGGGAAAAGGGCTGAATGAAAAACTATAAGGTAAACAAACATGCTTATTTGCCAATAATGATATGGCTTAATTGAAGCATGAGATAGATGGGTATTAGTATCCAATCAGAAATGCATAATTATTATGTTAAGTTCTTAGTATGTTAATATAAAACATATAGTTTTCTTCTATCCTTACTCTCAGCATTTGAGAAAGCATGGAAAATTAGTAAAAAATGAAGAGAAGGCAAAGACCAGTGGTACTTGTACGTTACCTGGTCTTTATGTGACACTGAACAGCAATACACATAACACACCAAAGGGTCCAAAAGGGGGAAGGGTGGAGGGTAATTTATATGTAACAAACTCACATACATCAAAGGTTTCCCTTACTGCCTTTCATTAGCTATTTGTGTCCTCTCTCTAAAATTAGATGATATAAGCTTCTTTGAGTACAGAAAAAGACATATACCCACATGGATAAAGCAAAATAGATTTATGTCTTAAACAGCCCAAAGAATCTTCCACCATTTTGGCATTCTATAATGTTTTCCATATATTATTTGCTAATCTTTCCTTTGGTATAGCGTCATATAAAATAACACAGTTATTGTTAATTTACTACTATAATATAATTTCACTGAATGTCATTAAATTAGATTCACAAAGGCACGAGAAACACAGAATTTCATATTAATAAAAGTCTGGAACAATGCAAATTTTTAAGCCTTATTTTGTGAAGTTTGTGTTTTGTTGAATCCCTCATAGCTCTTGACGCTATACTTTGCATGCAGCAGGTGCTCATTAAATATTAAACTACTAAAGATATTAGATGAAGTTATTTTAATATCACTAGAAATCTTCTGGGAATATGCAGATGGTTGGAAGAATGCCTCAAGATAGGAAAAGAGTCAATGAAAACCTTTATTAAATAAAAGAAAAAGATGAACTTGGAAATGAAATCTGCACCTTTTGAGGGAAACTTTTCCCTACAGAATATTGCCTTGTTAAGGTTATCTTTAAAGGATTCAAACGTATAAAATGCGGAAATGGAAAAAGCTGGTTTTAAAGTTGCCAGTAGAACTGTTCCCAAACTGAAGAAACGGTGGAAGGACGATGCCTTTCATTTCAGTTTAGGGCCACTGGAAGGAAGAGCTCTAAAAGTGGGACTCCACCAAGCAGGACAAAGCCAGGCCTAGAGAGAACGGTAAGAACCTACTCCCGTGGGAACATTCCAGGAGGCTCTAATTGGGGCCAGTCATAGAAAGAAGTAGTGTTCAGTGCCTTCAGGTCAACCTCCTAATTAAGAAGAGTTTCTGCGGCCCCCTTCTTATCTGGCCAACAAGAATGTGGTCATAAATTAGCGCCTTAAACTATGATGTTAGTGTACGCTATTAGAGGCTTGGTGTTTCAAGGGAGGAAGAAAGTCTTCCAGGGTTTTCATAGTGAGAATAATCACTGAACACATGTTAAAAGCAGAAAGGAAAAAATTCCTGAGGCTTATTTTCAAGACCCCTAGAAGCTTCAAAATACCAGAGCTATCAGAGCCTGGTAGATGGGCAGCTTTGGGCTTTTGTGAAGGGGAAGGAAGAGAGTAAAATCACAAAAATCCTCTAGAGAAGTAGCTTAAAAGTGGCAGAGTGGATGCATAGTTTTGTGTCTCAATTTTATTGTTTAAATCTTGTTTCAAATAGCAATTTATATTTCAAGTTAATATGTAAATAAAGTATTCCCATTTAATATGTACTATTATTTAAAATAGTTGCTTGCTTTTTAAACCAAAGAGTAAGAGCACTCCACCTCTGAGATTTAGCTGGTTGTGTGCATGAAGGCAATGACAACGCCTGCATTAGCACTCTGGACCAGCAATCAACTCAGTGTCACCGCTGCTCCTTCAATCTTAAAGCAGCGGCTTACATTTATTATCCCACCTCACTAGGGCTTGGCAGTTGTCTGAGTGTTTTTAATAGACTTTCCCATTCTTCACAAAAAGTTTGTGAGGCCGGCATTCTCACTATCCCCACTTTATAGACATGAACTCTGAGGTACACAGAGGGTAAGTTAACAACTATACTGCAAATAGGTGGCAAAGCTAGGATTCAAATCCAGACACTTTAAATCCAGGATTCCTACGCTACATTCCCGATTCTGCTTTGTAAAGTAGCAACCAAGTCATTGTATGACTTTATTTTACTTTTCTGCACAGCAACTATCATTTTCTATTTTTATTTATTTGTGCTTGATGTCCTACTCTAATGGAAGTGCCCTGACAGCCGGGACCTTGTCTACCGTGCTCACTTGCCACCACTCACTTTCTAAAAAATGGTGCCTGACATATAATATGTACACCATAAATATTTGTGGAATTAAAAACTAATCAAGTATTGCTTATTTAGTATATCCTCATTGTAGGTACGAAATATTGATAAAAAATGTAGAGGGCCCTGGTTTTCAAACTTTGTTTATGGAACCAGACGAACCCCAGGTGTACCAGTTGATCGTAGGTAAAACCAAAGCAGTGAGGTAGCCTTGGGACTGTCCTTTCTCTGACAGGGGTGTGCATTGAAATCCAGCAGATCTGAGTTTAAACTAGACTTCTTGCTAGCTTAGGCAGGTTTCGTAAGCTTTTGAAAAAAAAAAATTTCTAGATAGGCAAAATGGTGATAATGATAGCACTGAACCCACAGGGTAGATGTGAAGATTAAATGTAAAGATTTAATACTGGTACAACAATGCATTTCATAGCTCTGTATAAAATATATTTTAGGCCATTCTATCATTTTTTGTAGGTATGTAGCTCAAAATATTACTGCTGAGTTTACTAAGCACCGAACTGCATTCTGTAATTTACTAAAAAAGCTCTGTCATTTTAGATGTTTGCATTTGAATGAATATTTACATAAACAATGCAGATGATGCAAGTATTTTTTTTTTTTTTATCAAATATGAGAAAAAGAAATAGCTCAGAGCACTCAGAGTTATATAAAATTTATCAGGCCCAGCGAGACAGAGCTGGGCTTCAGTCACCCCCTGGCCAGGGCAACTGTTCAAAGGCATTTTGTTCCTGACTTCCTGTCTCACCCGTTATCTTCTTGTTCTGGAATCTGTGATACAAAGAACAATGTATAGCCAATCAATAGCTCATGTTATTTTGAAGTACCTTCTTGGCCAACAACTTCGGGATGCCTTTTCTTTTTTCTTTAAAAACCCACTTGTAAGGGCTGCTAATCAGAGTATACATTCAGGACAATTTGAATCTAGGCTCCTTGGTGTCCACTCTCAAGCTTTGGATCCAAAAAACTCTATACTTAATCATATGTTCTGAATCTTACTATTTAAGGTCCACAAATATAAGGACTAATTCCAATCTTACTGGACTAATCAGATACATTTTATGTTACCTGCACTTCAGATTTTGGTTTATGTCTAAATGTGCAATCAGAATAGAATGGTATAAGCTAAACTTTACCACACACTCTTCTGAAATTCCTAACTTGTAGTGTTTCCTTTGAGATGGATGATGGTCCCTTCCATCCTCCCAGTCCTCTGGCATTTCTATATTACTGCTCCTCCCACACAGGGGTGGAATCTACTTCTCCTCCGAATATGCCTGCCTGTGACAGTAACATTGCAGGGTTTCTGGGGAACCCTAACCCTAAGAGGACTGGCAGCTGCTAGTTGTCCTCTTACAACTGCAGACTGAGGCTGGATCCTGGTCCCTGGCCTGTTAGGTTCCGGGCTGCAGAGCAGCAGGTGAGCCAGCGAAGGTCACCTGTCTTTTTTTTTTTTTTTAATGAAGTCACTTGTCTTTACAGCTACTCCCCATTGCTCACATCACTGCCTGAGTGTGGCTTTTGGTCGGACCAGAGCAGGGTTAGATTCTCACGGGAGAGGGAACCCAAAACTGCATGGGGGAGGGATCTGGGTTGTGCGCTCCTTAGGAGAATCAATCTAATGCCTGATGGTCTGAAGTGGAAATGGTAATGAGCCTGAGTCACCCTGAAACCCTCTCTCCTGTCCATGGAAAAACTGTCCTCCATGAAACTGATCCCTGGTGCCAAAAAGGGTGGGGACTGCTGTCTTCAAGCCAGCTACACATCAAATCGTGTGGCTTACTACAGAGATCACCTGAGAGACAGACACGCTCCCATGGTCCTAGCTGGTCAGCCATCTCAGAGGAAGCTCTCCCATGAGGCCTAAGACAGATGAGTGAGTAAAGCTGGCCAAGCTGCCCCAGTGTCACTGTGTGGCACACAGCTGAGCTGTCCTTGTTCAGCCTTAGCTATTCTGACTGTGGAATTGCCAACAAAGAAATAGTTGTGGTCTTAACCTGCTAAGATTTGGGGTGATTTGTTTCACAGTAAGAAGTAAATAGAACAGACAATGAAGCCTGGAGAGGGAGAGCAGAAGGAATAAAAACATAATGCTGGTGGTTACTGGATTTGGGAGGAGGCAGTCAGAGGAGGCTGGAGGGGTGGTGTCTGGTAGATCAGTAAGGAAGTTGTTACTGAGCAGGAGGGAAGCAACCTGTGTTACGTCGTGGTGGAAAAATTAACAGGACTATCTCCTGAAAAGATTTCAGACACAAAAGTATCTAATGAACTTATGCTTCTGACTAAGGAAATTTCTAAGCAGAATGCTGAAAGTGACTGGTGGTTTCTTCCAGTGGTGAGTGGATAAGATACTGTGTGAGAGAGATGAACTCAGAAAGAGGCTGTTTAGTTTTAAAGTGTTGTGGGACAATCTGTAGATGGCTACAGATTCTCGAAATAAGAAATAGGTTTAGGACAAACGTTAATTCTTAGGTTCCAAATGGCCATAGGGTGAAGCTCAAATCGAAGGTGTGCCTGTAATCCCCTTTGTAATAGCTCTGTGAAATTTAAGGGAATGTTTAGATCTGCTAAGTTACACCGAGGGACTGGGGCATTATAAACAGCATCTTAATTCACAGCCTGAAAGAGAGATACCTGTCTCAAAAGGATTTGTGAGGATGAGTAATTTCTAATAGTGAACTATAATTTGATACACACAAAGCTGTACATTTTCAAAGCTTTTGTACCAACTCGGGCAAATGCAGCCTTGGCCCCAACTTTTTATGTTCAGAAAGTATGCTGAGAAAGATATACTTTGCTGTAAACAAGGGCTATTTCTTATGGAAAAGAAAAATGATTCTGAGGGCAAAGCTAAGGTCTCTAAGGATATAACCAGGAACCATTGAAGTTAGGAAGCCATGCCCAGAGAGCAGAACTGAACCCTACTTTATGGACAGTCCCTGCCCTTGCAGTCCAGGAAACTGGCAACATGTGTCTGGCTGGATTTCAGAATTGCCATGAACCAGTGACTGCCATGTGCCTTCCACATTTCCTCCTTTCTGATCAGACTATCCATTGAGGTTTACCTAGGCCTGTCTTAGCACCACATGCCAAGTGTACATGGGACAGTTACCTTGTCTTTTTAGTTCCTAGGCCTTCAATTAGGAATTGCTGTGTTCTTATCCATGTCTGGAGCTGATATAGATCTCAAGATACCAGGTATTGAGCCTAATAATACTGGGATGAGACTAGTGGGAGACAAGTTGAGTCTATTTTACATGTAGGAGGAACGTGAATTTTGATAGAGGAAGGACAGTAGTAGATTATTTCCAAAATGGCCACAAAAACCTCCCCCTTTTGAAAGGTGACTTTGCTGCTCACCTCGTCAGAAAGTGGAGTCCATTTCTCCTCTTCTTGAACTTGGGCTGGCCCTGTCTCTAGCTTTGACCAATGGAAGGATGAGGAGGTCACACTATGTGACTTCTAGGCCTAGGTGTTAAATGGCCTGGCAGCTCCCATTTTTTAAGTCATCTTAGTAGCCCCAGCCACCATGAAAAAGAGTATGGTGATCTTGCTAGAAAGACCACATTAAGGAAGAGTACTAGTCACCCCTCAGCTGTTCCAGTCAACCTTGTGAAGAAGGTATCACCACATCAGTGGAGTCATCTTGAGACCTCCAGACCCCAACAGACCAACCCAGTTGATCCCACATGGATCAGATGCAAACTGTACCTAAGCTTCAAAACCATGTAAAAGCAAGTGCTCATTATTATTTCTCTATGCCATTAAGTTCTGGGGTAGTTTGTCACAAGCGCTAAATGACCAAAGGGTAATTTGGTCAGTTACGCTAAAATAGTCGAAGTGGCTAGATATGATGACATGGCCGCAGAGAACTGAAGCACTGAAAATGCAGCAATGGGCTCGGTGCTGGTTCCGCTGCCTCTTCACCTGACTGAGCATGAACTTAAGGAAGTCCCTTAAAGTCTACAAACTTCCTTTAGAAAATAGAAATAATGACAGCTACCTCACAGGACTGTTTTGAAGACTGTATCAAATAGCCAACAAAAATCATGTTTGAAAACTTTAAGCGTTATTCAGACAAATGGGTTTCTACGATCACGTTAGCGTGGCCCTACAGAGACACATGGCACTGCCACCTGCTTGGAGTCACTGCCATTCTGCTTACCCTCTTCTGAGCAATAGCTTTCTATTAATAAGTTTCTCTTAAGGAAAAATTCCAAGTAGCTTAAAATTTCCTAAATGAAAAACAGTACAGAAAGTCACCAAATATTATTAAAGAAATGGCAAAATGAATATTATAACAGGCATTTCGTGTCTGTAAATGTTATTTCTAGTTTATTTTAACAGCTATACTAAAACTCCATGGGACAGTTAATAATATTATATGTATTCTGTCAAAAATAAGAAAATATCTTCAAACACAATTTCTAATTTATAAGCTTATGACAAGTTCAAGCTGCTGAGAAATTGGACTTGAAAGTATGTCTTCGAATGATAGAAGACCACTATTAACACTATCATAATTGTATACCTAGTGCATCAAATCTGACATTTCACTTTAATAAATTTTGAGGAGAGAGCATACCATTTTATGGCTTCCTAGTGAAATCAAATCCAGCCCAGACGTTTTACTTTTCTAATGTAATTCACTGCAAGGTTTTAAAGCTGCCATCTCCTTTCTTCCTTTTTTTCCAAAAGATTGATGTTCTGGCATTCATTAATTCCACAAGAGCTCATAATGGGTCAATGAGTCAGTGGCGAGCACCTCCATTAACTGTATTAATTTACACTATGTCACCTTAATGACATTTTGTCATGGCTACCTTTTCTGACATCTACATAGCTATTCAAAAAGTAATATAACAACTTTTGAAGGCATTAAGGAGATTTAGTATAAGAACTTGAGTGAGTTGAATGTCATCATTACCAAGGCTGTAGTAGAGGAGAGAAATAAAAAATAATAATAAAGTAAAAATGAACTGATCAGACCCCACTCCGGAGACCTTTCTCCTGAAAGGTCACTTCAGCAGCAAGCCTGCTCTCCAGCTTGTGTTCATTAGCACAGGCAGAGACTGACATTAATAGAGAGAGACAGAATAAAACCATTTCATGCATTCAAGTTCTCTCTTATATGAGTATCTGACTAAGTTAGTAGATATTGCAGAGGTATTTTTCTTTTCTGGGAATGGAAGCACATTTCCTTAAAAAAAATATTATATGCTGTGTTTTATTTAACAGCTTAGGGATAAAAAATGAAAGCTTAGATTTAAACACACGTTTAGCAAAACAATTAATACTCTTAGTAACATATTCTTCGGTGCTAAGTAAGGTATTATTTCAGAGAGAAACAACACTGTATACTTTCATCAATTCATTTAATCATGCATTTAGAAAATTCTCAAGTTAGCACTAGTTATTATACAAAAAAACTTATCTTGTAACATTCCTTTCATGAAAACCCTTGATTCTGATGTTATGAAGAGAATGATGAACGTACTATTTGGTTGGCACATACACATACAAACACACATTAAATGAAAGATGACAAAGCTATGACACTGCGAAGTCATACTTATAACTTTCTGCAATTTCTAAGATCTTTTTCAAATCAATAAGAAAAAGACCCAATTGAAAAATGGGCAAAAGATATGACTCACTTTACAGGTCAATAAATACACAGAAAATGTTCATCTTCACTGAGAAAAAGGCAAAATAAAATAAAGACAACTCCATATTTCATGTACCAGATTATAAAAGCTTCCTTGGTTACCTCAACAGTGATGATGGGAGGAGATGGGGAAGGAGCCACGTGGGCATACGGATGCAGGGAGTCAGTTATCATTTTGAGGGATGATAATCTGGCAAAATCTTAAAACATTAAAAATGTTTGACCTTTGACCCACCAGTCCTCTTAAGAGGAACTGCCCCTTATACACATCCATAAGATGTCTGAGCGAGGATGTTCACTGCAGCCTTGTGTTTATAATACCAGAGAGAAAGACAGACAAACTGTCCATCCACAGGTGATTGCATAAATAAATTACTGTGTCTGTATATAGCACGCAGCCTTTAAAACAAAGGGCTGGGTCTATGCAGTGAGATAGTCAGCATATATTATCACACAGTATGAAAGGTTCAAGACTGGTGGTGAGGGAGAAGTGAAAATGAGAGCAATTATGTGTACTATCTTTTTTTTTTTTTTTTTTTT
>NW_003852562.1:810784-1006205 GCF_000181295.1 Otolemur garnettii
AACATTTTGTGTGTGTGTACACCCTAAAGAGTATGTGTGTGTGTGTGTGTGTGTGCGTGTGTATCTGGTAAAAATTTTCAAAAGTTGTCTCAATGCTAGAAATTTTTTTTCTACTAGGAAAAAAATAGATAAATGTATTTTCCTTTTTATTCTTTTTTTTTTTTTTTTGAGATGGAGTCTCTCTCTGTCCCCCTGGGTAGAAGGCCATGGTGTCATAGCTCACAGCAACCTCAAACTCTTAGACTGAAGTGATCCTCTTGCCTTAGTTCAAGGTGCCTGCTGAACAACATCTGGCTAGTTTTCCTATATTTTTTTTAGTGGAGACAGGGTTTTGTTCTTGTTCAGAGCTGGTCTCGAAATCCTGAGCTAAAGTAATCCACCTGCCTTGGCTTACAGAGTGCTGGGATTACAGGTGTGAGCCACTGTGCCTTGTCAATTATGTGGAATGCCAAGTTAGAGAAAGGAGCGTTTCATGAACTAATTAGGTACTGGGGTAACATTCCTGTGTTTGGTATGGCTGCTTAAGGACAACCCCCTTCCAAAGCTCTCAACTTGGTAGTAGCCACATTGTCCTTGAGGATGTGACCTCATGAGCCCCAAAGTCACTATTAGTAACAAAATGTAAATGTTTCTGCCAAGGTTCTGAATAGGAAAAGCACAGGGAGAATGTAGAAGGAAAAGCCTGGGACAGGGCATTGGTTGTCAGAGACTGAAACGTAACTTGGTCAAGAGCATCAGTAAAGTTCTCAGGAGAGGAAGAGAAGTCTAAAGCTCTAGCTACATCCTAAAATTAGAATGACCAGCCAGGATGTGTGGGCATGTGAGGGGGAATCTTCGAATTAAGTTGTAAAGCCAATTTTCTTCTTTGTGATGATGTCAAATAACAGTGAGTAGGCATTTTTATTTGAAGTAGGGTCATATAATATGGATATAGCTCGGACTTAAGATATATAATCTTAAATATGATAAGAAGGCTTCAATTATAGATAAGAACATTTAATTCACAAAACATAATACAGAGTACCTTTTATGAACATGTGCTAATTCTAGAACCTATTGTTCAATGATAGCCTACAGCTTCCCATTTTCTATATTAATTATCAAAGTGTTATTAAATAAGAAACAGACTCCCTCTCTGATCTCATTGGTAGAAAATCAGTTTAAATGATAATTTATGGATATTTTAGGTCTAAATGAAGGTATACAAGTGTTAGAGAAAAATGTGGAACTTCAGAGTTTAAAGGATGCATATTAAATTCTCTTACCTTTTTCCAAATGTGAATATGTTGTACATATAGATTAATATTTACACATGCAAACTTTGATGGCAACAAATAAAACACACATATGTGCTCTGCTCTACTTGGCTTCACTTCCTTTGTCTTCTGCTTTGGAAAAGAAGTGAACACGAGTTGTGTTCATCCCATTTTTATAGTTCAGTAACAATGTAATTGCCTTTATAAATGCTTTGCAATAGATAAGCATAAACATGTAAATGGCAATTTTGACTTTAACTTGGTATCTTTTGTTGGATTAAGACCCTAATGGAATGGTATCATAACATTTTTATATTGAGTGACAGTGACAGGAAAAAAATGTGCCTTGAAGAAAAAGGGCTTAAAATAAGAAACACATGTGATAACCTGGTCATGTAATCTTATTATTGGGGAAAACAATGAGAAAAATAAAAGAAGAAATATATTTTATTGCTCCAAATACCAATTTTTTCTTTTTTTTAAAACAAGAGCCCATATAAATGAACAACAAATCTCTGTATTTAACAATAGTGCAGTAGTACCAACTGTAAAATTACTCTGCTCTCTGGCTGTTCCTGGGTATTGTGTGTGTGTTGGTTTAATCTAATGTGTATTGTTGCATAGTGTCCCCAGGCACAGTCAAGTAAAAGCTAAGGCTGTACAGAGAAGCCTACATTTTAAATGGGCCTTGTCATTAATGCTTTATTAATTGCCCCAGGCTACACAAACCCAAAGCTGGGCAAGCTATAACAATATGACACATTAAGGTCAAATCCAATTCCTGCTGTGTTTTATGGAATGGGCCAAATATTGAGTTAACAGCAGGAAAGGCAATTTAAAGGCTTTTCTTTCCATCTCCTGATTATTCGATCTAAATTAGATAGGAATTTTTTTGAAATAATGAAAACACTTTCACTGAGTACTATAGAAGAATCCTGAATCATTTTCTGTGATGTTCAAAATTATTTCCTTTAAGGTTAGATGTACTGTATAATTTTAATATGATGGAGCAAAACTATAATATAAAGTGCCTTATCCACCTGCTTTAAAAAAATCAAAATTTCAACATATTTTGAAATCCAATTAATACCAACAAATAAAAATGCCTACCTTTACATCAGAGGTATCTCTCTGACTCGTTCTCCAAGACCTTGCAACTGACGAGAAGGTTCGATCGGGATGGTCAAATTTTCCATCATTTGCATTGAGGAAGAAGGTTGTGAAAGGTTCCTAAAGCAAAAAAGCCAGAATCAGGAATCTGAATGCTCTGAGCACAGCTGCTCTCATTCCTTCATAAACTATGACTCACACTGAAACCTTGAGGCGGAAGCAGTGCAGGGTCTTAGAGAGATGCCCACACCAAGGCACCAGGAGGAGTTGGCCTGGGCCTGACTGGGCTCTGCAGCACCTGCCTCTGTACAATCCTAGCAGGTCACTTTGCTTCTTGGGCTTATATCTTCTGGTCTATAAAATGAAGTTCCAGTGCTCTATGATTCCCTGACAAGTGACTTGGCACTGCCGTCAATTCATAACTCAGATTTTTTTTTTCTAATAATTAAGGCCATACATACAAACACGTTAGTAAGAAAAACCACTGTGACACCAATCACTGCAGTGTAGAGGCAGGTGGGGCATGTCCATCTCAGATTACGATGAAAGGCTACTAAAGTACTAGTACCACATTATGGTTTGATTGTCTTTTTAAAAATGCAAATCCCTGTTTAAAATCCTTCAGTAGCTTTTTGGGAGCTCTTAGGAGAAACTTGAACTACTTAATTTGTCTTGCAAGAGCCTGAATGATCTGGAACCTGCTCCTCTTGTTTCTCACAGTCTAAAATCTTGCCACAGTGCTTTCACCTCTGGTCCTTTGTGATCTTCCCTCTGCCTGGAACAAACTCACCCCTTCCCCTTACTATCCTTCCCTGTCTTAAGTTCTTTTTATCCTTTAAGACCCAGCCACCATGTCGTTTTCTCCTGTAAGGCTTCCCTCAAATAGCACTGAAGTTTGTATCGCACGTTTTGTAACTGTGAACCTGTCTGTATCCCCCCCATGAGTAGGTTCTGTATCTATCTTACGTTTCTATCTCCAACATTTAGAACAACTCCTAGCACACAGAACATGTTCAATAAATAATCTGTTGGATGAAGAAATAAAGTAAGTGCAACTGACTAGATAAACTCTAGTCCTCCCTGTATTCTGTGACTGTTACCTTAGGGTAACATAGTATCTGTTATCTAGGGCGTGTTCTCATAGAGGGAAACCCAGGAATAATATACAGGAAACCCAGGAATAACTGTATCACAATATACTAATAGGTAGCATAGTTAGTTTTAGTGCTTATATTAAATGTAGTTCTTATATTGGGAGTTTTCGTGTTGTTCTTATGTTTTTTGTAAAAACATAAAAAAAGCATTAAATTTGTTTCCAAGTTCAAAATGTTTAAGTAACATTTACTCTGACTGAGGATTTCGTATTTAACTGCAAATATAGCCGAGATAGATACTTACATCCTTCTCCAGGCTTTAATTCTTCTTTCTGAAGTGTGGGAAGAATGATATGTCATCCAAATCTATACCAGGTTTGAAAATGTCAAGAAATCTACATGCCACTTTCCTAAACACTTTAGTCTTCGTTCTTCAACAGGTAATCTCTGTTCTATTCATTTGTTCTCTTCTGCCACTAGCCTTAAGGGCTGGCTCTCGGGAACAGTGGCAAGTATTCCCCTTCCTCAGTGTCTTCCTAATACATGGTGTGGGCGCATGTCATCAATTTTATAAGTTTGTAAGGTGTTGCCAATATTTCTTGTTCAGTGTTAGATGAAGGAGTTAAGATCAAGAGTGACAGAACAGTATACAGGTAACAGGGGCATTACTGATTCACCTGAAACGCAATATGCATCCAGGAAGCCCATACTGCTGTTTAAGATTTTAAGTGATATGAGAGACAAATAGATGACACCAAAATAAAGTTAGGGAATGGTTGTATGACATGCTTTTTGCTAATTAATTTTCTTTATAGAATTTATTATTAAAACTAAGCGCTGGGCACCATTGCTCACATCTGGAATCCTAGCAGTTTGGGAGGTTGGGGTGGGAGGATTGCTGGAGTCCAGGAGTTGAAGACCAGTCTAGGCAACCACTCAGGCAACGCAGTGAGACCCTGTCTCTACAAAAACTACAAAAATTGCCAGGTGTGGTGGCACATGCCTTTAGTCCCAGCTCCTCAGAAGCCTGGGCCACTGAGCCAGGAAGTCTGGATAACAAAGTGAGACGCTTGTCTCAAAAACAAAACAAAACAAAAAAAGGTAGTATATCTGATCACTTAATCAATTAAAATGGAGATGGGGATATAAAAATTCTGGAAGTAGTAATGGTAAATTAAATGAAATATGACAGATCTAAGTTTGAGTCTTGGTGGAACTATTTACTTATCTTGGACAAGTTACTTAACCTTAAGTGACTGTCAAGTAATGGTGTCTCTTCCTTCATCTATGTAATTGGGAAAGATAAGACCTTGGGGGTAATTATGGCAATTACGGACGATTAAATAAAACAACACAGAGAAAGCTGTACCTTACCTGACACAGAGTTATGAAAACGTCTACCAGCCGTATGTCTCGCACCACGTGGTCACTGCTGGACCCCATCAGGCTGACAAGACTCTGAGCTCCTTAGGGCTTATTAACCTCAGTCTCCCCAGCACTGAGTGCAGCACTAGGCTTGCAGTTAGTGTTTAATCAATGGTAGTTTAATATGCCTGAACATACAAGGTACTGTTGGGAGAAGCGGCTATGAGTGGGTAAGACTAAGAGGGAGTTTAAATTTTCACTTTTTTTTTTTTTTTTTGAGACAGAGTCTTACTCAATTGCCCTGGCATCAGCCTACCTCACAGCAACCTCAAACTCTTGGGTACAAGTGATCTCCCTCACCTCAGCCTCTGGAGTGGCTGGCACTAAAGGCACCTGCCATAATGCCTGGTTAATTTTTCTGTTTTTTTTTTTTTTTTTTTTTTTGTAGAGACAGGGTCTCAGGGTCTCAGCCTTGTTCAGGCTGCTCGTGAATTTCTGAGTTCAAGCGATCCTCCCACCTTAGCCTCCCAGAGTGCTGGGATTACAGTGTGAACCACTGCATGTGGCCTTCACTTTGTTACTATTAGAAGTTTGACTGAAAAGTTCTATCTTCAGAACCCACTTCTTCATTATTCTAGGATATTGATTTAAGGTATTTTGTTTTCTACGTAGGTAGCAGGCAGAGATTAATTTAGAGGGATCAGACTTGTCTGTAGGTTTTTTAACCTATTAAACAGATGTGAGTGAAGACCCATTTATACATGCAAAGCCTTACTTCTTATACCAGCCACTGAAAGCTCATTTCTACCTCAACCTAAATTACATAAAATCCTTTCTAGTTTTGAACCCTTCATGTGCCAAGAATAGCACTGATGGGCACAGTGGAAACAAATCCTAAATTAAAGGATGATGTTTATTTCTGATAACAAAGTTATAAATGAATCTGGTGGTACTCTGAAGCAGAGAATATTGAAGAATTCCACATTTTACTGTTTTAAGCAGCTTTTTTTTTTTTTTAACTTTTTATTGTTAGGGATTCAATAAGGGTACAAGACACCAGGTTACACTGATTGCATTTGTTAGGTAAAGTCCCTCTTATAATTGTGTCTTGTCCCCAAAAGGTTGTTTTAAGTAGCTTTTAAAAAATCTCATTAACAACTGTTTTAGGGTCACATACTACATTACTGACATAAATTCTCATTATTCCTGAAGGCCTCCAGCTGCTACAGTGGTAGGGTACTAATAGAAATTGATAACCTATTTGTTTATAAGTAAGCATTGATCTTTTAAGCTCTGATTACCATGGAGATTACTTTTTTCCATGTGTCTCCCTATTACCTTTGAGGTGACGGTAAGAGGCCTTTTGTTTTATTTGACTCATGTCTGACTAACATAGAAGATCGGTGCTCTATTAACCGTAAGTAACTTTTACATTTATTTGCCTAACACCTGTCAATTGAACCATTTTCTATATGTATATCAATATATTAGTTATTTTACAATTATGCTAAAAAAGCTTTCAGCTTGGGAAATAAGATGTACAGATAAATAATATCTTAAATAGCAATTTCAGAAATTACAATACTAGCACTCATCGGGCCATAAACATTTCTGGTTAGATCCTGCAGTGATAATGGCCTGTGGCAGACACTGCCAGCCTTTCCTGCCTTGCAGTGATTACAGATCAATTAATTGTATCATGAACAATCCAATGCTATTTCCCACTCCTTCCTCCCTTTGCCCAATTCCTTTATTTTTCTGTCTTAATATAATTTTTGCTTCATCATCTCTTAAAACTCTTAATCCTTTTTTTCTTGTATGATTCTTTTATTTCCTTCTCTTCTTTCCATTTAAAAGCCCCAAATGAAACCCATCCAGGAGTAACAGGTAGTACCTTGACTGTAACAATAGCAAGGAAAAGTGCATTTGAAATTGTAGGCAGCATAGTAAGACCAAAGGGAAGGGAAATAACAATTACTGAGACCGTTTCCATGCCAGGTGCTATCTTATCTTGGCTAGCTCCATCCTCACTACCATTCTTCAGAGCAGGTATAATTATTGCCCTTTTATATTTGAGAAAATATGAGATTATAGCCTAAGAAATGGAGGAATCATTATGTCCAGTGGCTTTTGTCTAACTCCAAAAGTTTATTTTCTCCCATTCCTTTCAAAGGAACCCAAAAGTATTATCTAGATTAGAATTTTTTTTTTTTTTAAGACAGTCTCATTTAGTTGCCCTAGGGTTGAGTGCCCTGGCGTCATAGCTTATACCAACCTCAAACTCTTGGGCTCAAGAGATCCTCTTGCCTCCTGAGTAGCTGGGACTATAGGCACCTACTATAACACCTGCACAGTTCTTTCTAGTTTTACTAGAGACAAGGTCCTGCTCTTGCTTAGGCTGTTCTCAAAATCCTGAGCTCAGGTAATTCACCTGTCTCTGCCTCCCAGATTTCTGGGATTACAGGAGTGAGCCATAGCAACCAGTTTAGATTAGAATCTTGGTTAAGTTTTCCTCATCTTCTTCTACATATACATGCACTGTTCTTAAGCATATTACTACTCAAGATAACCCTGACATCAATATTTTATTCAGTAGCACTATCTTTTGGTTTTAATCATAATACTTGCAAAAGTGATTCTATTACTTTAACTTTACTATAAACATATACTTTAAAGACACATTATGGTTTAAAGAGGCTTTCAAAACAATCTATAATTTATACAGAAGGTTTCAAACTCTAAACAACAGATTTATAAATCTTTCCTTACCCATGTATTTAACTTCCTAAGAAGTGTTTGATAAATAAATTTTAAATACAAGGGTTGAACATACTGAACAGGTTACTGAGAGCTGAAATGGTCAGTGAGTAAGGTTTAATTACTTCTGTATGATTCTTTTTGGTCTAGGATGAAACATGCCAAGTAAAATGTGTCCTTTTATATAAGTTAATATCTGGAGAAACCAGAAACCCTGCAGTAATAATTTATTCATTGTTTGCCCAATGGCAGCTATCAAGAAAACAGTCTTTTCAGATTTATACTGGAGATAAGTGACTTACTTCACTAGTAGTTTGTCTAAAATAATATTTTTTAATTTTGCATCCAAATGGGAGCAGAGGAGGTCAAACTCTCCCTCTTTGCTGACAATATGATATTATACTTAGAGAACCCTGAAGACTCAACCACAAGACTCCTGGAAGTCATCAAAAAATACTGTAATGTCTCAGGATATAAAATCAAAGTCCACAAGTCAGTAGCCTTTGTATACGCCAACAACAACCAAGATGAGAGGTTAATTAAGGACATAATTCCCTTCACAACAGCTTCAAACAAAATGAAATACACCTTGGAATATACCTGACAAAAGAGGTGAAGAACCTCTATGAAGAAAATTATGAAACCCTACGAAAAGAAATAGCAGAGGATATTAACGAATTTAAGAACATACATGCTCATGGCTGGGAAGAATCAACATTGTTGAAATGTCTATACTTCCCAAAGCAATCTACAGATTCAATGCCATCCCTATTAAAATACCAACATCATACTTTTAAGACTTGGAAAAAATGATTCTTCATTTTGTATGGAACCAGAAACACCCCATATAGCTAAGGTAGTTCTTAGTAATAAAAACAAAGCTGGTGCATCAGCATACCAGACTTTAGATATACTAACAAGGCCATAGTGGTCAAAACAGCATGGTACTGGCACAAAAATAGAGACATAGACATTTGGAATCAAATACAAAACCAGGAAATGAAACTAACATCTTACAGCCACCTAATCTTTGATAAACCAAACAAGAACGTCCACTGGGGGAAAGACTCCCTATTCAACAAATGGTGCTGGGAGAACTGGATATCCACATGTAAAAGACTGAAACTGGACCCGCACCTTTCTCCACTCACAAAAATTGATTCAAGATGGATAAAAGACCTAAATTTAAGGCATAAAATGATAAAAAATCCTCAAAGAAAGCATAGGAAAAACACTTGACAATATCGGCCTGGGGAAAGACTTTATGAAGAAGACTTCCATGGCAATTACAAAAATAAGCAAATGGGACTTAATTAAACTTAAAAGCTTCTGTACAGCTAAGGAGATAACAACTAAAGCAAATAGACAACCTACACAATGGGAAGGGATATTTGCATATTTTGAATCAGACAAAAGCTTGATAACTAGGATCTATAAAGAACTCAAATTAATCCACATGAAAAAAGCCAATAATCCCATATATCAATGGGCAAGAGAGATGTATAGAATCTTCTCTAAAGAAGACAGATGAACAGCTAGCAAACATATGAAAAAATGCTCATCATCCCTAATTAGAGAAATGCAAATCAAAACCATCCTGAGATGATCATCTAACCTCAGCCAGAATGGCCCACATCACAAAATCTCAAAACTGCAGATGCTGGCAGGATGTGGAGAGAAGGGAACACTTTTACACTGCTGGTGGGACTGCAAACTAACACAGCCTTTTTGGAAGGAAGTATGGAGAACCCTCAGAGAACTCAAGCTAGACCTCCCATTTGATCCTGCGATCCCATTATTGGGTATCTACCCAGAAGAAAAAAAATCCTTCTACCATAAAGACACTTGCACTAGATTGTTGCAGCTCAATTTACAATCACCAACATGTGGAAACAGCCTAAATACCCACCAACCCAGGAATGGATTAAGAAGCTGTGGTATATGTATACCATGGAATACTATTCAGCCATTAAAAAGATGGAGACTATACATCCTTCTGTATTAACATGGATGGAGGTGGAACACATTATTCTTAGTAAAGCATCATAAGAATGGAGAAGCATAAATACTATGTACTCAATTTTGATAAGAGGACAATTAATGACTAGTACATGGTGGGGGGTGGGGGAAGGGGAGAGGAGAGAGAGAGTGAAAGAGGAAGGGGCGTGGGAAAGGAAGAGCAGAGAGAGGGAAGGAGGGAAGGGGGTGGAGTTCTCGGTGTGTGATACACCTTTTGGGGGCAAGACACAATTATAAGAGGGTCTTTACCTAACAAATGCAATCAGTGTAACCTGGTTTCTTGTACCCTCAATGAATCCCCAATGATAAAAAAAAAATTAAAAAAAATTTTTTAATTTCAAGTAATGAAGTATGTAGTTAATTAGCATTTAAAAATAATTATTATCATTGTCATATTAAGAACATTGATTGAAACTAATAATGAGTTCAATGACTTTACGTCTAAAAGGCTTGAAAGGTATAGGATGGATACTTCTATTAATCTCTGTTTTATTTTCATGAACAAATTCTTAGTGATAAAAATTTTAATGCATTTTCTACTTCAGAAACTCCTTGGGATGGTATAAGACAAATAAAACAATCATACTTCCTTGGCCCCGTTTGGTTAAACACTTAAAAAGCCATTAGAACAGGATACTTCTACTTACTACTGCATAATATAAGATATTTGGACTAAGTCCCTGTAAGAGCAAATCCATAAATCTGTTCTGTCCAAAATTGTAGCTACTAGCCACGTGTCACTACTGAACTCTTCAAATGTGGCTAATTCAAATTAAAATGTGCTCTAAATATAAAGCACACTCTAAATTTCAGAGACTTAGTACCAAAAAAATTGTAAAATGTCTCATTAATAATTCTTATAATGTTTAAATAATGTTTACATGTTTAATTCTTATAATGTTTAAATAAATGTTTCCATGTTTAAATGGTAACATTTTGGATATATCAGGTTAACAATACTGTATTAATTAAAATTAATTTCATGTATTTCTTTTTTACTTTTGACTGTAGTTACTAGAAATTCTGACTTATGTGAGGGACTTACATTATATTTCTGTTGTACAGCACTGCTACAGAAAATACTAAAAGGGCATGTGTGTTATAAGTATATGCAGAGCATTCTGCCAGCCTTAGCATGCTTTGTACACCATCTCACTACAATAAGAAAGCAACTTCAGGATGAGTTGTGATCTATGATTTGAGAAAGTGTTTAGTTTGTTAAGGATAACGGAAGGTCAACTTAACTCAGGCTGCTGATTCTGTGGGCTCAGTTGAATAATTTTTGTGAATCTGGTTTCAGACGAATTTGATTATATAAAAACCACTGAATACCACTTTATACATCTCAAAATACTATTATATATATTCTCTCATTTAATTCTAAAACAACACAGTTGATAACATTTTCTTAGAAATGACTCCTTACTTTTTCTTTTTTTCTCATTCCCAAAATACCTGCATGAGGTATCCTAGTTCCCCCATGGTGGTAGGTTACTATGGTGATGAGTCTTTGATAAAACCTCAAGTGTTATGAAAAGGCCTCCAAGGGTGAAATATTTGGTTTCAATGTTTTCTTTTTCTTTTTGGAGATAGGGTCTTGTTCTGTTGCTTAGCTATAGTAGAGTGGTGTCACCATTGCTCACTGCAGCCTCTAACTCCTGGGCTCAAGGAGTTCCCCTGCCTCAGCCTCCCAAGTAGCTGGAACTATAGGTGTGCACCACCACCCCTGGCTTATTTTTTATTTTTTTTAGAGATGGGGGGGTCCAGGCTAATCCCAAACTCTTGACCTCAAGCAATCCTCCCTCCTTAGTCTCCCCAAAGTGCCTGGATTAAAGGCATGAGCCACCACCCAGCTGGTTTCAGTATTTTCTAAAAATTTTCTTTTCTAACAGTTTTGAAGGTCTGAGAGTTCCATATGGACCGACCCGATGAAGCCAAATCAACTGTGTAGCTTAAACAGTGTATCTTATGGGCCACTTAGGCCCAGGCACATCTTTTCTTGGCTTCTGGGGTGAATATTAAGCAGCAAAGAGAACTTTAACTTTATTGACACTCTTTTTTTCTAATTTTTAATTTAACTCTCTCCACTAATTTTGTTTCTGGTTCATGCACACCTAATCAATCATTTCCCATTGGTATTGATTAGAAATTTGGGGTTTTTTTATGGTCTGATCATTTGGTGATCAGGGAATCTAATTTATTAGGCTTTTTGTTTTCTTGTCTGCTTGCTTATTGGACAGCTCAAATAACTAAAAAAGTATTTTGTGTCCATTGTAAAAAGACCAACTGTTCGAGATCTTGATTTGCAAATTTTTCTGTTTCTGTGTTTTGTTTTGATCTGTGCCTGAAACTGTAAAATGCAAGCAATAAACTCTCATGTGTCTGTGTGTCTGTAATCCAGAAAGCCTACATCTCTTGAGTGAGTGTGAAGTATTTTCCTACCTCAGGAGGGTATTAGTTATTACCACCCATAAACTCTGCTCTGCTTTGCTGTGCTCTGCTTTGACTGGTTTACAGTGATAAATAGGCATTTATATCAATCTAGTATTTTTTAAATTAATAGAAAAAAGAAATAGAATTATAATACTTTAAAAGTTCTAGAGTTAAAAAATCTTTCTTAACTGAAATATTCTTTTTCAAGAATAACTGAAATATTCCTTATTCAAAAATAAGGAGACAGACTGAAGAGATATTTAGATGGTAGATGTGTATCTGATTCCATGTTAAGAAAATAAATTCAATATTCTGAACTTCTAGCTCAGAAACATTTTTATAAAAGAATGTAAGTTTACATAATTAAGGCAAATCTTTGGACAAATTAGACTGAAATATAATTCTCACCAAAAGTTTTCGTAACAACAGTAATTGTTTATAGTCTACCAACTATAAGGGGCTTAGAAGTTACTTAAAACATCCTCATATTACATTTTTGTAGATAGTCTGTTTTTTCCTATAACAGACAGAATGCTTAAGGAAGACTTGTAAACTAAAGCTGTTATTTAGGCTTAGGGAAAAAATAAATTTGAAAATAGGAGATCCATTTTCATAATGCTGCTTTACCAGTAAGAGGCATATCAGATGCATGCAGCAGAGTGGTCTGGAGTATATCTTAGTAAGGAGGAGAAAATATTTTTGATTGTATTAATTTAGAGATTTGATTTAGCATTCTATGGTACGTTTCAGTCACTTTTATTTTTATAGTAAAAATAAAAAAACAAAAACACTGACTCCAGTAACTGCTCCTAACTAGACTAGATTGGAGAGGGGAAGATTAAAGGCAAAGAGATTGGCTCAGAGCTTTTGCAATAATCTAGATGAGAAACAATGAGAACTTAAACTAAGGACAGTGTCAGAGTTAACAGAGAAAAGGAGACAGACTGAAGAGATATTTAGATGCTAGAATCTGTGGGTGGCTGATTTTTTTTTAATTGTCTGTTTTATTTTATTTTCTTTTTTTATTAAATGATAACTGTGTACATTAATGCAATCATGGGGTACAGTGTGGTGTTTTCATATACAATTTGAAATATTTTCATCAAACTGGTTAACATAGCCTTCATGTCATTTCCTTAGTTATTATGTTAAGATGTTTATATTCTACTTTTAGAAAGAGTCACTTGTACCTTTGAAAGATAAACCATAGAGGTGATCCCACCAATCACCCTCCCTCTGCCCATCCACCCCTTCTCCTCCCCCTCCCCATATTCTTAGGCTATAATTAGGTTATAGCTTTCATATGAAAGCTATAAATTAGTTTCATAATAGGACTGGGTACATTGGATACTTTTTCTTCCATTTTTGTGATACTTTGCTAAGAAGAACATTTTTCAGCTCCATCCATGTAAACATGAAGGAGGTAAAGTCTCCATCTTTCTTTAGGGCTGCATAGTATTCCATGGTGTACATATACCACAGTTTGTTGATCCATTCGTGGATCGATGGGCACTTGGGCTTCTTTCATGTAAAGGTCTGGTAAAGTAGTGAAAACATCTAAGAAAGCATCCCAATTTCTAGATGGGTGAAAACTGGGGAAATAATCATGCTATTTATTTAGAAAAAAATTGGGAGTAACTACAGTAAGTTCATGAGGGAGATGAGCTCATTTCTTTTTTTTTTTTTTTTTTTGAGACGGAGCCTCAAGCTATCCCCCTGGGTAGAGTGCCATGGCATCACAACTCATAGCAACCTCCAACTCCTGGGCTCAAGTGAGTCTCCTGCCTCAGCCTCCCAAGTAGCTGGGACCACAGGCACCCACCACAACGCACGGCCATTTTTTAGTTGCAGCCATCATTGTTGTTTGGGGGGCCTGGACTGGGGATTCGAACCTGCCACCTTAGGTGTATGTGGCTGGCGCCTTAGCCGCTTGAGCCACAGGTGCCGAGCTGAGCTCATTTCTTAAAATTGGTGTTTATGGTATTATGAGATGTTCGGGGAGCATGCCCAGTAGACCGTTGGGAATATACACCAGGGAACCACATGAAATGTGCAATGAAGACAGAAGCTGGAAGTCACCGGGTTGTAAATGAACGACACAGCCTATCTAAGACATTGAGAAAAATCCTGGGGAAGGGGTATGCTGAGAGAAAGAAATCTGAGTAGCAAATGCCTCAGAGACATGATGGTAAGACATGGGAAGCTCTATCCACATAAGGTGCAACCTCCACACAAACAAGTCAGCAGAATGAGGGGTGTGCACCCTCTGCCAGCCAGGAACATACTGACTGGGAGGTGATGAAGTGGAGGCACTGAGCGAGCAGTGCATCAAGGACAGCAGAGGCCGAGCTTTCAGCACTGACTTCAGGGGGAGAGACGGAAAGGACTGTGAGTGGGCAGGGGCTGGAAGGAGGGTTTTTTCGTTTTTTAGATCAGAGAGCCTTGAACATACTTACATCTTAGGAGAAAGAGAAGGTAACAGAAAGCAGTTTTCACAACATTTGGAAATTGGTTTTAAAACATGCTGTCCAAGAAGCAAGAGTGAGAGAGCTGGGGAGGGTAAGTGCCAGATTCCCTCCTAAGAGAGGAGGCAGCAGGTGTCAAGAATGTACTCCAGGAGACTGGCTCCTTTATAACTGGTTTAGGTTTCAGAAGCTCACAGTAACCTATCTTCCTAACTCAATTTTGCAAATGAGGCAACTCATTAAAAAAGTTTAGTTTTGCTACAGTTTGGAATACAGTAGAACCCTTGTGAGTTTACCACCCAAGGGACTGTAAAAAACTGGTTAACATAGAAGTGGTCAACATAAGGAACTAGGCCTGCTGTGCTGATATGTACATGTGGTGCATGTCTGGTCTATGAAAACTAGGTCAACTTAAGGAGGCGGTCAACTATGGAGGTTCTATTGTATTAATCATCTCCAATCTTTGTTTGAAATAAACTATAAGTGTATTTGATTTTTCTTTCATTTACTTATGTTAAAACCTTTGAGGTATGGAAAACAAACTGTAACTTAAGGAAAATACTCACGATTCGAACAAGCCACGATAGGGTAGATGTTGCTGTTGAATAATGAGTATTATAATGGTAGGGTGGGCTTTGATCATCTTCCCATGTTTCATAACGTTCTGCATAAAACACAGCTCTCTTTGGGTTCAAAGCACCAATTGGCTATAAAAGAAACAGGAAATATTTTATTTAATACAATCATATTAGACAATGTAGATGATTAAGTCTTAATCTTAAAAATATTTCACTGTTAGTTCATTTTAACCATAGAGCATTAATATACTTTTTTGTATTATATTTTTAACCATATTGGATTTTACTATTAATTATAAATCATTATATTTGCTAAAAGTTGCCCAAGAAGATGACTCATATGTGCATTCTTTTTTTTTTTTTCCCCTTATTTCAGGTTAATGTGAAGACATCATTAGATTATAGCATTTGTGTTTGTTAGGTAGAGATCCTCTTGTAGTTGTGTCCTAATCCAAAAGGCATGTCATATACCCTTCCACTGTGTCCATTAAGTGGGAGGACACCAATTCCCTCCGTTCATCATCCTCTCTCCCCCTGCCTTATTACCCTTTTGAAGTGAGTTTTCCTCTTATGTGGGCATGTGTTAGATTGCTTACTGGTTTCATATTAGTATTAAGCACATTGGATATTTGGTTTTCTATTCTTGTGATACTTTACTAAGGAGAATGTGTTTCATCTCCATCTAGGTTAATACAAAAAGTGTCTCCATCTTTTTTATGGCTGAATAGTATTCCCTGTTACACATATAATTGTTAATCAGTTCCTCGGTTGATGGGCATTTAGGTTGTTTCCCCATCTTGGTGATGGAATAATCTAGTGCAAATGTCCTTATGATAGCATACTTTTTTCTTCTGGGTAGATGCCTAGTAATGGGATTGTGGGATCAAATAGAAGTTCTAATTTGAGCTCTTTAAGGATCCTTCATACTTCTTTTCAAAGAGTCTGTATTAGTTTATAGTCCAACAGTTTAAAAGTGTTCCCTTCTCTTCACATCCGTGCCAGCGTCTGCAGTGGGGGAGAACAGTGGGCTGTTCTCAGTGGGGTTAGGTCATGTTTCAGGGTGGTTTTGGTTTCATATGTGCACAGTTTCTAGACTACTAAATGTTTTAGTGAACTGGATTATCTGAGGTGATCTAGTTTAAACTGTTAAGACCAAACCAACAGTTTCATGTTATTTTCCTGTATACTTAACAACCTATATAGAAAAAATTTAGCTGTTCTTCCAATGAAGAGAAGCAGCAGCACTTGATCATTTGACAACCATATTAGAGAAAACTTTGTCTTAATAGCTTGCTATCCAGAGTGTGAAAGACAACAACCCTCCATACGTAATCTCATTTAGAATGTTACTCCTGTTCTGTCAATGTCTATTCTTTTTATGAACTTCAAACCTATGGGTGACAGAATAAACCAGACATTTCTGATTCCCTGGAAACATTTTGCTAAGGCCACTAAAACCTCTCCTATCGGCACCACCATGCCATTTACCAATCATGATGTGAATACCTATAGTGGAGTATACTGTAAATGCTTAGGATATGATTGATTTATTTCTTCAATAAAGCATGTGTTAACTGGATCACTGTCTCAAACTCATTAGCACATTTAATCATTAAGAATTTCTAGCACAGCATCTTCATGATTTCAAATAGCCAACTACCTTAACTTAAGATTTTGGTCTGATTCTGGCTTAATAGTATGGATTAAACTCTTATGATATCAAATAACCACATTATTAAGTTTTAGGTTAGATTACAAAAATGAACATGTTGGCTTGGTGAGCATAGCACAGTGATTATGGCGCCAGCCACATATACCAAGGGTAGTGGGTTCAAATCCGGCCCGGCCAGTTAGACAGCTAGGAGAAGAGCTAAATTTTTGTATATTATTTTCTAACAATATGCAACAAATAGCCAGGGACTGTGGCAGGTGCCTATAGTCCCAGCTATTTGGGAAGCTGAGGCAAGAGAATTGCTTAAGCCCAAGAGTTTGAGGTTGCTGTGAGCTGTGACATCATAGCACTCTACCGAGGGTGACATAGTGAGACTCTATCAAACAAACAAACAAACAAACAAAGAACATGTTTATGTAGAAAACAAAAGATGAGTGCTAAGAATAATATCGGGCTGCGCCTGTGGCTCAAAGGAGTGGGGAGCTGGCCCCATATGCTAGAGGTGGTAGGTTTAAACCCAGCCCTGGCCAAAAACTGCAAAAAAAAAAAAAAAAGTATCTAACTTGGGCAGCACCTGTGGCTCAGTAGGTAGGACTCTGGCCCCATATACTGAGAGTGGCAGGTTCAATCCCAGCCCCGGTCAAATTGCAACCAAAAAAAGGCCGGGCGTTGTGGTGGGCACCTGTAGTCCCACCTACTCAGGAAGCTGAGGCAAGAAAATCCCCTAAACCCAGGAGTTGGAGGTTGCTGTGAGCTGTGATGCCATTGCACTCTACCCAGGGTGATAAAGTGAGACTTTGTGTCTTAAAAAAAAAAAAAAAGAATAATATCTAACTTCTGTATTTCAAAATTTAGTTTTCCTATTTAACTATGAAGATCCTACCAAGGCTTAATTTTAACAAAAGAAGCAGAAGAAAATTAGTATTTCAGTGGGAGACATAATGTTACACAGGGGAGAAAATTAATATAGAAATTGCTGTGAGTCTTGCTTTTAGCCTCAGGAGACTAATTCATATAACACATTGATGTTAGCAGTTAAAAGTCTTCTAGAATTTCCATAATAAACTTTTACTTGAAAGGATGCTTATCCTGAATCTTAAAATTATTTATAAATTATGTTCATTTTTGTTAATTTTAATTAATACAAACTAAAAAATTTATTTTTAAACAAAAAACTATATTTCTTGGGCATAAAAGTGTTAATAAGGTTAACACTCTTTAAGTGTTAACCTTTAGTTAAGGTTCCTAAACTGTTTTGTCTTCATTCATTAAAATGAAGAAAATATAAAACTTTGGTGTAAATATTTTTTAAATCCTCTAAGGCTTAAACTTTTATTTTCTTTTAAATTTCACTGGTTATCTCTCAAACTTTTCTAGGTAGATGTAAAAAAGTCAATGCAATTTTGTTAAACATTACATAAAATATTAATCATTTAATGAAATTATTACTGTCTATAAGCACGTTAACAGGACTAACATGCTAACGCATTTTACATATGGAGGGTTGTTGTTTTTCACACTCTGGATAACAATATTAAGAATTCCATTAAAACATGAAATAAACATGACATTGTAAACAAAAATATAATTACTTTTTTAGTAAAAGGATAGTTACTATAAAGTGGAATGAATGTTAGTTCTGTTAGTGAATTGAATTGAAATGAGTTTTTAATTTAAATTTGCCTACATATTTTATACTTTACGATACAGATGTGTTTTTCCTAGCTCAATAAATATTTTTCTTCTTTTTTTAATAGATATTTTTCAAAGCATTTTAAATGCTAATACTTTGCTCTGTCATGAAGAATGACTATGCTGATAGAGTTTTCATAGTCATAAAATGTCTGCATCTTCCCTCAGGACACCTTATCTGATGCTGCCTGTTCTATAAGACCTCACAAAATATTATGGAAAAAAAGGGCATGGTCCTTCCTCTACTCTTCATCTTTCTCCTACATTACTGAAAAAGGGATAAAATAAGTATTCATATTTTTTATTTTATTCAAGTTTCATCAAAGTCATTTTATCAGAGTGACTTACAGAATACTACTTTGTAGGAAATAGCTGCATAGTGTTTAAGCCTATATATATGTCTTTCTTATTAATTTCTTAAAATACATTTCTGATTTTGAATTTTTACCTAATGTAATTAGAAATGAATTTCATGATGCATCATGTAAATGATTTGGTTTGTAATTACTCTTTTCTATCATTTTGATCCAGATACTCAAAAAACAATCATTTAACAGCAAATATCTTTAAAATGTTTGGGAAATGAGAATTATGTCATAGATGATGTATTTACTTACGAGATCCAAACAGGTACATATATCAGAGTATATCTATCCATCTTTCTATCATTTCCCTTCTCATCTACTTATACCATTTGAATTTAGCAAATGAATAAGGTAAGCATTATGGTGAAAAGGTAAGGCTACACTTAATGAAATTGATAAATAAATTTATTTTGTAATTTTTTCCAATTTTTATCCAAGACTAACTTCCTTCCCTGTCAAACAGTGGGCATTTAGATACAGCCACATCTGTGCATTGTAGGTGTTAACCATATAAAAAGGTTTAACTAAAATTTTAAAACTTGTTTTTAGATTTATTTCTATTTTGTTCCTGTGAGTTTTTATGCTACACGTGAATGGTGTAACAGGATAACAGAAAAATGATGCAAATGAATAACAACACAAAGATCAAAAGTAAAAATTTCTATCCCTACTAAACTTTACTATAGTAAAAATTTCTACCCCTACTAAACTTTATTAGATCAAAAGTAAAAATTTCTATCCCTACTAAACTTTATTACCAGTAAAAATTTCTCCCCCTACTAAACGTTAATTCAGTTTTTAAAATGAAAAATTTTATGTATAACATTAGCATGTCTACATGAAACATCACTGTTGTAGTTATTGAAGGAATGATGCTGAGGATTTTCTCTACTCTTATCATTTGATATCCACCCACTGCCTTTTTTGAGGAAGGGTCTTGTTCTGCTGTCCAGGTTAGAGTACAGTTGCAACACCATATCTCATTGAAACCTCAAACTCCTTGGCTTGTGTGATCCACCTGCTTCAGCCTCTCAGGTAGCTGGGACTACAGGTCCATACCACCACACCCAGCTAATTTTTCTATTTTTTGTATACTCAAGGGGCCTTGCTAATGTTGCTTGGTCTGGTCTTGAACTCATGGCCTTAAGTGATCCTCCTGCCTCAGCCTCCCAAAGTGCTGGGATCACACCTGTGAGCCACCACACCCAGTCCAATTTCCCCTTTTTATTTTATCCATTTTAGAGACAGGTCTCACTATGTTGCCCAGGCTGGAGTGCAGTGGCTATTCACAGACATGATCCCACCACTGATCAGCATGGGAGTTTTGACCTGCTCTGCTTCCAACCTGCCCCCTGCCCCCCAGGAAGTCACCATATTTATGTATTGATGCTGAACTTAAGTGTGGACACCTGATCAGCATAGCACACTACAGTCTAGAACTCCTGGACTCAAGAGACCTTCCCGCCTTAGCCTCCTGAGTAGCTGGGACTCAGGCTCAAGGCCTTGCATGCTGCCTAATTTCCCCTCTTTGAATACAAAACAGAGAAATCCTGTTTCAGACTTAAGTGCCACAAAAAGATTTGTTTTTGTAAAAAAAGTTCGTGATTTTATTGTATTCAACAAAAATCCTGACAGATGCCTGTTACATTATCAAGTTCTCTGAGAAAAACTATTATAAATTGAATTATTTAAATTTGTTTACTCCAGTGTTTTCTTTTCTATATATGTGTCTATATATATATATATTTTTTTTCTTTTTTTAAATGACAGAACGATATCTTTTATGCTTTCATGACCGTCTTTCTTACCAGCTGGTAACCCGCAACAGAAGCAGTGCTGCTTAGACTTGGACTTTGAAAAATTCTGGTGAGAATCCTTTTGATATATATTTCTGAGGGCTAACTTTTTTGTTGTTGTTTCATTTACTTATTTTCCTTTTCTAGTCTCTTAGCCTCAATCTCTCAATATTTTTCTATTTTATAACAACTTGCACGTTGTACTAAATCCTTTTCTAACAACACGTATGTATGTACTATATACATATAAATTAAACAAGCAAAAATCACCAATAAAAATGATATAAATAAAAAATACTTATTAGATAAATGGTATTATGTGAGACATTAGAAGGGCTTTTAGAGAAAAATAAAAGATTGAATTTAGAGCTAGAATGATTTTAATAAATAAAAATAAATGGGGATTGATTTATTCAATGATCAATGTCATCAAAGTGGATTATAATTTTTAAGATAAACTTTTTCAAGGAGAAATCAGATCTAATCAAAGCAATGTTAATAACAATGAATTCTAATATATCATAAAAAACTAGACTTGCTTTTAATAATGAGATTAATGATAATAGGATTCTACTCATATATAGGTTGAATATCCCTAATCTGAAAATTTGAAACCCAAAATACTCCAAAATCCAAAACTTTTTGAGTGCCAACACAATGTCATCAGTGGAAAACTCCATACATAAGTACTTAATACAAACTTGTTTCCTGTACAAAATTATTAAAAAATAATGTATAAAATTACCTTGAAGTATGTATATAAAGGGTGGTTGGTGCCTGTGGCTCAAGGAGTGGGGCACTGGCCCCATATACTGGGGTGGTAGGTTCAAGCCCAACCCCGGGCCAAAAAAAAAGTATGTATATAAGGTATATATAAAACAAATAAATCTGTGCTCAGACTTGGGTTCCATCCCCAAGGTATGTTATTATTTATATGTAAATATTTCAAAATCTGATAAAGTCTGAAATCTGAAACACTTCTGATCCCACGAATTTCAGATAAGGAATATTCAGCCAGCATACATAAAATGTTCAAGAGTTCACCACTGCTACTGCAACTGCTAATGATACCACACATATCAAATTCACTTCTATTTTCTAGACTGACTTCCATAAGTCTCCAACATCAGTAAAGTGTTCATTATGAACCTAATTTTATAGCAGGGAAACAGGTACCTGGGTCTTTACTTTCTGTACCACTGCTTTGTTTTTCATTCTTAAATATGAAATTCTGGTCTTGATGTGATTTTTTTTTCCTCAATAACTGCCTTCTTAATTCCTCATCTAATCATAGATCCTCAGAAGTAGAAGGAACCTTACAGGTGTACTAGGCCAACTCTCTGATGTTATAGGTGAGGACACTGAGGAAACTCACATCAACAGCATGCTGCTAGCTAGGGCTACACATTTTACAGAACCCGCTGACTTGTGCTAGATACAGCTTGAAGCTGGGTGCAGGTGATTCATCTGTCTGGCTTCTAATGATAGCTTTCAGTTATCTCAACACTCTTAACCAATCTGAGCCTGGGACATACTACGATGTAGCTAAGTTATCTTGTTCTCTTTTATTATAATAATCAAGGGCTTGAAAATCCTTTGAAGAGTTTTCAAGAATTCTTATTTTTGTTTTTTCAGTCAAGAACTACACATCATCTTTCCAAAAATTCTCAGTTATGACAATGTAGAAACATATCTGCAAAAGGTTCTGTGCTCAAGTAAATTCCCTGCCCCCTTCTAATCTAATCAAGAACTTCAACTCATTCTTTTGGAAGCAGTTCAAATTGCATCTATGAAGACTTACAGGACACCATCTGGTAACAGCTAGGCAAGTTTAGAACCTTTTTTTATCGAGTAGACTAGCTTTTCAAGGATACTCCACATCTTTTATTCACTTCTATAATCTCACACCTAACATAGCTCTTTTTAGATGAGCTATATAGATGAGGATTCATTAACCCAATGATGTATTATTATATAAAATTTTCATACGGAAGTTTGGTATTATTGTACAAAATTTCCATGTGGAAATTTCAGACAAAATTTTTAGGCAAAACTCAAAAATATTTATAGTGCGTAGGATAAAGAGCTAGTTTCCTTAGAAATGAGCTGTTACCAATCAGTAAGAAGCTAATGAACAATCTAATTAAATAAATGAGCCAATTATATTAATAGGAAATTCATGGAAAAATTAATGCCAATTTCCAACATATGTAGGAGAAAACAGTACCAGCTTCTACAATGTAACGGATCTCTCTTTCTTTTTCTGTTTAGCAGGCATTATGCCTCCTTCCTTATTAACTGCTTCTTCCCCACTTCTGGTCTACCTGGTGCAGGTGGCTGACCTCATTACGTGACTTCTTGGACAGGCATATGATTTAGACCTGTTAATCAACATACTCATCCATATGGGTACCTTATTAATCCACATCCGTTACTGCAGAAATGGGCACATGATTCAAGCTGATCCAATGTAACTTTGCTTCAACTATCCGGGGAAAGAAGCGCTCTGCTTTCCTAGTGGGGTTACAAAGTCATCACTGCTATAACACAAGGAAGCCTGTTTGAGACTGAAGCCAATGCAGAAAAGTGGTGTCTTGCCTGACACTAGTGAGCACTTGGATCCAGTTTTTCTAGGCTGACCCATCCCTAGGTTTCTCAGTTATTTGTACTAATAAAAACTTTGTATTTTAAATTATAGCCAGTTTAAGTTGAAATTTCTATGACATGCAACCGTAAGTTATAAGGACACTCACAACTGTTAAAATGTCAAACAAAATTATTTTTTTGATTAAAATGTTATCATTATCCAGGCTGTAGGAAAACATATGTCATAATAATGTTGCTGTGAACATAAATCAGTATATATTTCTTGTGGGGTAAACTGGTAGTATTTTTTCAAAAATATACATACTTTTGATCTAATAATTCCTCTTCAAGGAATTTATAATGTGGAAAGAATCACATATAAGGATATTTCTTAAATCAAAAGCTGTAAGTAGTCTAAATGTCCAATAAGGGACTAGTTAAATAAATGATGATATACATATATGCTATTACAAATGGCTGATTTCAAAAGATTCCAAGATAAATTCAATCAATCAATATTGAGTGCCTACTGTGTCAGAAATGAGTCCAGACCTTAAAGTAAGAGAAATAAGGTCTGTTCCTTTAACACGTCATCCAGGCCCCCCAGATCCTTCA
This sequence comes from Otolemur garnettii, assembly GCF_000181295.1. Classification (NCBI taxonomy): domain Eukaryota; kingdom Metazoa; phylum Chordata; class Mammalia; order Primates; family Galagidae; genus Otolemur; species Otolemur garnettii. The sequence goes on from NW_003852562.1 coordinate 834,588, forward strand.
CACTAGCTTTTTCTCTGCCTTAAACTCTCTTAGCCATGAATCTCATATGACTGGTTCCTTCTCATTCATGCTCAGTGGCACCTCCTCAGAGATGTCTTCATTCTGACTCAATCACTGTGATCCTGTTATTCCGTTTCAATTGTCAGTAGAGCACTTATAACTGATCATTTATAGGATCACAATGACTGGGTCAGAGTGAAGACACCCCTGAATAAGTGCTCCTGAGCATGAATGAGAAGGAACCAGTCATATGAGATTCATGGGCTAAGAGAGTTTAAGGCAAAGAAAAAGCTAGTGTGAAGGATCTGGGGGGCCTGGACGACGTGTTAAAGGAACAGAAAGAAAGACAGTGTGCTTAGAGCAGAGTCATCAAGAAAAGTCTATGAGATGAGGTGAGGAAACAGGCAGGGGTCACTCACAGGGCTTTGTAGACCAGAGTAAGTGCAGTTGAAAGTTGATGAATGGTTTTAAGTGGGATAGAAATAAAATCTGTTAGGCTTGAGAAAGTTAGCTCCAATGGTTTGATGGAGAATGGATTAGAGGTAATATTAAATTATCATTAGTAGCACTAGGATTAAGAAAGGCCACTTACAGAAACAGTATGATATAGCATATAGGATTTTCTTTAAAATCTTATAATATATGTAATATATATTTTTTAAATATTCAGCAAAACAGTTTTAAGGCTATACATGCAGCTTGAACAATAGTTGCCATCAGGGAGTGGGAATGATGGAGACTTTTAGTCTTCCCTTTACACTCCTTTTTTAATTGTTTAATCAAGAATTTGGTTATCTCATGCATAACATTTTAGATGGATTTTTCCATTATATGGCACATAAGTATCTTTCAAATGTGAACATTTTGATTCTGTTAAATTTTAATCAATTATAGTAAGTCTGTATTTTGACAAATATGCTTTATTGACCAAGTATTTCCAAATATAAATTTCTAGTATTACTCTTCACTGGTATTTCAATCAGGATATATCAAAGTCTTACTAGATAAAACATGAGGAACAAAAAGACAAATCCAGAATGTGAGATATTCTCTAGGAAACCTGGCACACTCTATAATGAGTCAATATCCTGAATGAAGGGGCTGGCTGAGAGCTACTGTTGCCTAAAAGATGCATAAGACAGAAGACTCAGATGGATTGTGTGATCACTGATTGAATCCTGGCTTGCACAAAACAATTTTTAAAGACTCATGGGAGATAATTGGAAAATCCTGATTATAGGCATAATGTTCGATAATATCAGGGATTGTAAGTTTTGTGAGATGTGAAAATGGTATTCTGGTTACATGGGAAAATGTTATTTCCCATACTGAAATATTTAGGGGTAAATCATGACATATTTAATTTATGTTAAAATACTTCAGCAAAACAAAAGAATGCTCAAATGTCAATAATTACAACATTTAAGTATTGGTTAAATGGGCATTAATTATTATTAGTATTTTTCTTTATGCTTGAAAATTTTCATAATAAAAAGTCAAAATCAATCGAAATACAGCACAAAAACAAAGCAAAATCTTTCAAATCAAACAAAGTCTTTTCTGCGGTACTTATTCTAATAAGTTAGAATATCCTAATAGATAAGGTTATTCTAATAGATAAGAATGCGTCAATGATTAATTTCAAAACTTATTCTCTAAAATGTGTGAAAATTGTGTTCCCTTAAATGGACTAAATTTCCCATTTACAATTTTATAGACACTATTAATTTGCTTAATACAGCCTTTCCTCATCACATGAAACTTCAGCTAATCACTACACAAATTCCAAATAAATTGTTAAGGAATAGAACCTGAAGTAATGAAGCATTAATAAAAAGAAGTGTTGAGACTTCTATTTTGGCAGCTATAATTGAGTGTATTTCGTTTTTTTTACTTTTTCATAGGGTAGAATTATGTATTATGAAGAAAGATAATCTTTGATCCAAATTTGCATTTTCAGTAGCAGTATCTACTAGCACATTCATAGATATGTTGGCCCCGGGCAGGACTGACAGCTTCGGAGGTATCCAATGGCTCTCGCTTTCTTTTTCTTTCCGGTAGCATATAAAAAGTGGGCATTTAGGAAAGGAGAGCATCTAGAAGATAAATTAATCATCAGGCCTATTTACTTATTTGTTTTTGAGATAGGATCTTGCTTTGTCACCCACGCTGAAAGTGCAGTGGCACCATCATAGCTCACTGCAGCCCTGAATCCTAGGCTCAAGCAATCCTCTTGCCTTAGCCTCTTGAGTAACTGGGACTACAGGTGCAAGCCACCATGTCCAGTTATTAGTAACTTTTTTTTTTTTTTTAATAGATCAGGGCCTTGCTATATTGCCCAGACTGGTCTTGAACACCTGGCTGGAATTTTAAGAATAATAGGCCACCAGGCTTATTTAAAAATTTTTATTTATTGATTAATTTTTAAGACAGGGTCTCCTGTTGTGTTGCCCTAAGCTGGAGTGCAGTGGCATCATCTATAGCTCACTGAAACCTCAAACTCCTGGGTTCAGGTAATGCTCTGCCCTCAGTCACCCAAGTAGCTCAGGTGCTACCAAGTGCGTGCCATCATGCCCAGCTAATTTTTTACTTTTTATAAAGGCAGGGATTCGCTTTATTTCTTGTTCTCAAGCAATTCTCTTGCCTTGGCCTCCCAAAATGCTAAGGTAATCACCATAAGCCATCAGGCCTTTCCTTATTTATTTATTTTGAGACTATCCTACCTACGTATGGTAGGAAACAACAGTTAACAAGTGAAAGATGTGACCTGTATGACCAGTGCAAGTCATGACAGAGTTGTGCAGGTAAAACAAGAAACCCATGCTTAGCAAACGCCCGATGTATATAGTAAGCAGGCCTAATGTTGGCTGTTACTGTTATCCCAGAATAATTCCTAAGAACATTAGTTTAAATATTTTAGTGAAAAGAAAACACTTTTACCTAAAAATGATGGAGTATCTTAAATCTTCATGTGTCAGTATTAAGTAGGAGGATAATGACGGGGCTACAAATCAGTCTCAAGATCACGTCTATTTAATATTCTGTTTCAGCAGAAAGGAAGGGTTAAAGGAGACTGAGTCTGGCCGAGTTTGGCATGACAATGCTGCACCTTGAGATACAGATGTGGCATGCGGCCGGGAAGCAGAGTGTGCAGAGCAGGCTGTCTGCCCTTCTGTAGGGAGTGCCAGGAGCATACAATAGGAAATGCTCCTGGGGTTTTCGGTTCCTTTTTTAATAGCCTAAAATTGTCAAAGCAGCAAAGGCCCTAGCTAGTATTTTTTTCTCTTCTCTCTTTCTGAAATGACAGACAATTGGCTAAATGGGAAGGAATCAAAAGAGCACAGGCAGATAGAGCCTAGGACTGGTTTGTAAGTTCTGCGTAAATCTACAAAGCTCCCTGTCGCCCATTATGTGTGTTCAACCAGCCACAGCAGAGATATAAAAAACAAACACCTCATTTTTTCTGCTTACCAAAGTGTCTCTGAATCAACTTTTTGTTTGCATTTTTCTTGATTCTTCTTTTCTTTTGATTAGAAAGAAAATAGCTTGATGGATACCAGATAAATGAAAAAATGACCATAAATTCTTAACAATATGAACTGGTTCTTATTGTCTTTGTGTCTCTAGAACCTGGTGCAAAGTAAGCTGGCAATAAATGCTTGTGGAATAAGAGAATAAGTGAATAAATAAAATTATTAATTTAAATAAATGTCCCATGAATTTAAAATAGTATATAACTTTTGTAGCAACCTGGATGGAGTGGGAGAACACTTTCCTAAGTATCAGAGGAATGGAAAAACAAGCGTCATATGTGCTCAATACTAAACTGGGTTTAGCACCCATACCACAGTGGTTACAGTGCCGGCCACAAGCACTGTGGCTGGCGGGTTCAAACCCAGCCCTGGCCAGCTAGACAATAATGACGATTACAACCAAAAAAATAGCCAGGTGTTGTGGTGGGCACCTGTGGTCCTAGCTACTTGGGAGGCTGAGGCAAGAGAATTGCTTAAGAAGCCCAAGAGTTTGAGGTTGCTGTGAGCTGTGAAGCTACAGCACTCTACCCAGGGTAACAACTTGAGACTCTGTCTCAAAAACAAACAAACAAAAAAAAAAAACCTAGTAGATTAACAACTGTGTATTCACTTGAGAGAAAATCTCAATTAAATTCAAGTAGAAGGTAGGGGAGAGGGACCAGCAAGGGCCAACCCAAAGGGAACAATGAGTGGGCATATGGCACACTTCCTGGGTGAAGGACACAGCTACAACTTGGACTTTACCTTACAAATGTAAACACTGTCACCTAATCATGTGTGCCTTCATATTAACCTGAAATTAAAAAAAAAAAAAACCCATGAATACTGCCAGTAAATACCTAACCTTAAATTAGTAATTCTTCAGCATTGCCATATAAACAAGCCTAACAAAAACAACTTTCTACATACTATGAGTTATAGGTTAAAGTGGCTTTCAACATATATTTAGACAAATATTTCAAATTTAGCAGTAGGTATTTTTGGTAGATGGTATACAATTAAATTTACACATTGGTTCTTTTATCTTTTACTAAGTTTTATATCATCATAGTCGGCTACTAATACACTTAGTAGCTTTGCCCATAGTTTATATTTTGTTGTTAAAAATTAAGCATTAGATAGATTATACTAAAGTACATGGAACTAATTTCATTTTAGTTATTGTTAAGCTGTGGTGAAAAAGAAAGATGAAATAATCACAGAAACTTGCTCTAGATGGCTGAATTGTACATTCCCTACATTAACGACGTCAACTCTTTCCTGTGTGGTATACAGACATTTGGCAGCATCAGGGGTGGACGGTTGAGCAGTGTTCACACTTCAGTGCACTCTGCGGCATTATCACATTTCAAAGCCTCAAGGCATTATCACTTCCTTTTTTTAAGTGGCATAATAATTTGGGAAAATGGTTATGCTTATCATCATCTGTCAGTCAAACAACTCCTGTGTTAACAAAATATATTTTTTCCATTTGATGAATGGGTGTGTGTGTAATGTTTTATGCTCACGTCAATATTAGTAGGACTGGTTTTGTGATGAAACTATTTCACTTATCAGAGGGCATGACTGGGAAATATGAAAATTCTGTTTACACTTTAATGAGTAGAGGCTGTACTTCAAGTCAAAGGCATGTAACCAGCTATAATTTAAGAGTCAAGTTCATAGGAGTAAATAGTATATGTAAAGAAGTAAAACACTAGCACAGATCATGTCTTAAGATAAATTTCACCACAAGGTCACATCTTCATAAGGAGTATCTGTATAAATTAGGGGAAGCAAATCTCTACACTCACTGTTGCTTAGTACTGAAAAGCTAGGCCAATGACAGATGGTTTCACTTGTTCTCCCTCCTGTCAAACAATAAACACAGCCAATAGCCTGTACATACAACAAATAAAACTTGAGCCTGTGGCCTCTAACTAAATGAGAAGTATAATAAACCTTACCAATAAGGAAATTTCTTGCTTTTGTGGTCTTCAGCTATTCAGTTAAGTGAACCAAAGAAGGAGTAAGGATATTGTAAACAGAAAATACTTTAGTCTAAATAAATATACATCTAAAGTTTCAATAAACACTTCAAACTTACAAAATTCATGGGAGAGGACTATTTAAGAAAATGAATATAAAATCAGGGGCAATGTATGCAAGATGTCCCTGAAAATCGAGGGGCATGAAAGCTTAAGCTTTGTTACTTTTATGGCAAATTTATCCCTGACTTCAGTTAATGTCCACATATAATAATTGTATAGAACTAATAAGTGTTATGCTACCTTTTGTTTTTTTCTCCTCATGAACAATGAACATTCCTTGAAAGTTAAGACTATTCAATAAAGTTCTCTTAGTACCTTGCAAAGCTCCTTTTATGCAGTAGCTATGCGTGTATAAATCTGTAATTTATTTGCTGTTCTCGTCATTAAGAAAATCATAAAGAAACTCTCAGATACATTGTATTTGCTACTTTATGATTGTTTACTGAGCACCAACTGGCCCCCCTTCCACTGAGAACAAGAGTCCTAATTTCTTCTTTTGGACTATTCTACCATTCTTAGATAGGTATCATATATGATCCTGGCTCTCCCTCTAGTTCTAGGCATGGAAAATGACTGTCTGGTTCCATCTCCAATATATCTTATCCCTTTTAAGCAGCACTGATGGATAATGAGACATTTTCTGTGACAGAAAAGAGGAGATTTTGCCTTCCGTGGGAGCTACCTGGCAAGATTCTCTCCTTCCCTTTGGACAGTATCATCTGAAGTCTGGACGTGCTGCTCCCCTTTTGCCGCTACAGGCATCGGCCAGCTCGCAGCTGCTAGAGGCTGTCCGGTGGGAGGTGAGTATGATGCCCACAGCAGCTAACGGCAGGACAGAGCAATGGAAAGAACAAGTTTCCTTGGTGGTATCATCCGAACTACCGAGCAAATCTTGCTGAAAACCAAACCTTCGTCTGAATTTTTCAGTTATAGAACCAATAACATTGAAATATTGTGCAAGCTAATTTGAGTTGGGTTTTTGGAAACTTTCAACAGTTTCCTAATTGATAACAACACAGAACTTCATGAAGCCAGTACAATGTTGTGGTGTAAACAAAGAAGAGAAATATTAGACTTTTGTAGGATTACATATTTCACAGCTTCTTAATTTTTTACACAGTAAAGAATTTAAAAATTATTTGGGGTACTACATCTTTACTGACAAAAATTCTGGAATTATTCATTGCTAGGAATTATTACTTGGATCAGGGCTCCCAAACTTTGTTTAGAAACATCTACTTCTGTAGGTAATGATCTCTTGGAATATTCCTGCTTAAGGTTATTATTAAAGTATTTCTATTTTTCCTTGGACTTCAAAAAGGTAACGAAGTCTCCATTAAAAGCATCATTTGTACTACTGCTTATAAGAATTTCACGCACTACGTAGTGGGCATCTCTCCAATGCAATAATAATGCGCTATAGTTTTTCAATTACATTGTTAGACTTCAAATGTCATTTTCCTATTAGGCATAAAATAAGATATATTTTCATACATTAAAATATTGTTTGTTAATGATTTTCATACAGGATAGTCTTAGGTTTCTAGCCCATTTGTAAGAAGTTCCTATTAAGAAATTCAGTGAAGCATGGGAACAATGCACGAGTAATTTATTAACATATCAAGAGGCTTTAATTTGCTAACATTTTCCTATCATGCTAGTGTGACAGAATATAAAGAACAAATTGCTAAAGCATGGGATAGAGTAGAATTGGAAGAAAAAGCTATCTATCTTTTCAGAGCTCATGGGTTCAGCTGCTTACAGCATGAAGGACTCCATGCTTGCAAAAATACAGTTGGTATTCACTTTGCCTAATTAGGCTCCGTCTTTTTACCTCTATTATTTATTTAGCACTATATAAAATTAGAAGAACACATGTGAGGCACAGAAGGAAAAGCTCTGTCAGAGGAAGTACATGATCAGCTTAAAAATCTTGAAGAATGTTTGTATCTTCCAGTTACTTTAGAAATAGTGACTTCCTCATTTAATTTATCTCATTTTTCCTACATGGATAAACTAAAAATCTGTGATTACCAGCAAATATTTTACCAGATGCCTTCCATAATCAATATTAATCATAGTGAGTGCCACATTTTCTTCAGTTGAGTTAGTAGTGTTTTAAGAACATTTGAGTCCAAACCCCTCAGAGTAGCTGAGCATGCATCTCTAGTTTGGTATAGTCCCTGCTGTAAATGCTGGTCTCATAGATGCTGAAAACCAAACCTTCCTCTGAATTTTTCAGTATAGAACCAGTAACACCGAAATATTGTGTAAGCTAACAATCTCTGTCAGCTATGTGAGCTTTTATTTGCAAGCATATTAGAATTCAATTGCTATTTTCTTTTCTTTCTTTCTTTCTTCTTTTTTTTTTTTTTTTTTTTTTTTTTTTTACCAGCTCGATGACTCTCACTAAAATAATGGCTAACTGATCTCTTAGGTTCCTTTAGAGCAGCGGTTCTCAACCTGTGGGTCACAACCCACAGGAACTGAATTAAAGGGTTGCGGCATCAGGAAGGTTGAGAACCACTGCTTTATAGTCTATAACTAAAGTTAGCACGAGCTACAACTAAGACTTATTTTATTTTATTTGAGACGGAGTCTTGCTCTGTTGCCTTAGTCTCCTGAGTAGCTGAGACTACAGGCATGTTCCACTATACCTGGCTTGCAGCTAGATTTGATAAGGGAGTTACATAAAATAAAAGAACCAGAGAGTGAATGACACATAAGAATATGGAAAATTTAGTAAATAGGCTTTACAAACAGGCTAATGAACATTCCATGTGTAACAATGGTAGCTAATATTCATGAGGGGCTTCTATGTGCCAAGTACTATGTTACATTCTATACATGGGCATGTCATTTGATCCTTCCAATTTGTATGAGATGGGATACTATTATTCTCATATTACAAATGGTAGTTAAGTAGTGCAATACAGAACTTCAACTTGGGTGGGTCTAGCTTTGAAAGGCAAAAACAAAGGTAGGAGAAGGCATGCCGAGTTAAAAACTATCTGTGGGATTAATTTTAAATTGGTTTCAATGACGTTTCCCTAATTTGCAGGGCTTATACGACCCTTGGCTATAAGCCCTTTGAGCTGGCCTTCCCTAAACCAAATGTATACACAGACACCTTTTAGCCCTCTGTAGACTGCTAACCCAGACAATCACATTTGATAGAAAAGAGGGATAAATTCAACGTGGATAAGCTTAGGCTTTACTGTGGCTAAAGTATGTAACTTCAGGGCGGGGCTCCCACGTAAGCTTAGGCTACAGAGAGCAGCTTTTAAAATTTAGTTCCTAGTTCTCTACTGAATTTCAAACTTAAGTTTTCTCTGGACAAATGAAGTGAACTAATAAAAAATCTGTTTGTTATTTATTATCCCCATTATGTATCATTTTCTTGCCAATTTTGGGGCCATATCTTCTATCTAAACAAATCATTGACAAATTTAATGACTTTCTTCTCAGCATTATGCCTCCCTATAGGGTATGTGTATTTTCTGATCAAGATTAATATGTGTTTTTTCAGTGTTTAGTAAAAAAAGAAAATAAATGATAATATGCCTTACAACTGAGAATACATCACAGAAACAATCTGCCATCACATTTTGTAGTAATTTCATCGTTTTTTGACTTGAGAACCTAAGATACCTAAGCAACCTCTCCCAATATCTGTTCCTTGTCACATACCTATTTCATTTTGCCTATGCTAGTACTAATTTATCTTCTTGTAGTTAGTTAGTTCCTGTGCTAAGAATCGATGAGATTAAACACTGGCTACGAAAGGAGAAGACAAGCAAGTTTATTCTCTTACAAATATTAATTGGATATATAGTGGAACCTCTGTCAGGTGACCATCCAAGGGACTGTAACAAACTGGTCAACACACAGAGGTGGTCACCATAAGGAACTAGACCTCCTGTACTGATGGGCACATGTGGTACATGTCTGGTCTACAAAAATTAGGTCAACTTAAGGAGGCGGTCAGCGTAGGGAGGTGGTCAACTGTGGAGGTTCTATACATATACACATTCTGACGGAAATGCTTTTAGACTATAGCCTTATGAAGAAAACTGACTTCTTTGCATTTGAAAAGTTACCTTTGATAGATCCCTGAAGTTTCCTGGAAGAGTCAGGTCCAATTCTTCTGATTCATAGTTTGTTAATACCCATGGGAACACGGGATATTGATTCAGATCATTATATGTCCGTCCTAGTAAAGAAAAATGAAAATGAAATTTATACACACTAATCTCTTATGAAGCAGTTTCTGTTTTTATAAGGTAATTATTGAATTCCTGAAGAAAAGTAACTCTTGTTTATTGAACCATATCTTTGTTTAATCAAAAGTACTCTAATAACAACGTGTTTCAAATGAATTTACGCAGTAATTTCTTTAAAAGTAACTAGACTGATATGTAAAACTGTGATAGAGACGCCTGGCTGGTTGTTATAAATGATTGTTTTCTTCCTTGGCTGGGGGGAACCTCTTAGCCTCCCTTACGTGTAGCTATGGCCCTGGGACTTAGTTCTAATCAGAATATGAGTAGAGGCACTTTGAGGCTTGGTGCACTGGAACTTCCCACATGTTTATCCTATGCTCAGTCTCTCTTCTGCTGGTGGAGAGAATATCATAACCTTGGAGGTGGAGCCTTTTAAGCCAGAGCCCCCAAAAGTGATCATGGAGGAAGTCACCCTGCTGATCCGTACACTTGCACCCTGCAATATCATCTTCCCGGGCTCAAGCAATCCTCCTGCCTCAGTTCCTCAAGTTGCTGGGACTTAACAGATATGTGGCATCATGCCCAGCTAATTTATTATTATTATCATTATTTGTAGAGCCAGGGCTTTGTTATGTTACCTAGGCTAGTCTTGAACTACTAGCCTCAAGCCATCTTCCCGCCTTGGCCTCTCAAAGTGCTGAGATTACAGACGTGAGCCATCATGCCCAACCTCTACTCTTTTAAGTTCATTCATTTTCTTTTTATGTTGTTGTTTTACTTTAGTGGAGACCTGGTGGAATTTAGGTTGTGTTTGCCTGTTTGTCTTTGGTAGAACGACTTAAACATTTCAGATAAGGATGTTGAGACACAATGGCAGAGTGGAAAGTGTAGGGGGACAGCGCTGGTTCCTTCTCATAACCTGGTACTGAAGTAACATGTGAGCAGATGAAATTCACAGAACAACTGTTAAAGAAACAGGGCCCAAAGAAAACTTTCACTGGACAAGATTACTTTTGGTAAAAAAAACCAAACCAAACAAAACAAAACTATGAACTTTCTAAATTTCCATCCAATTTCACACAAAATAGCTATTGCACATTGCACTGGTAATTAGTAATATGGATTTCATCCAGTGTGGTTTGATGTACACACCATATATACCATAAGAATAACACAGATATGCAGACACTATCTTCTTTGTCAGCAATAAATGACATTAAATGATACCTATTCTTGTAGCAATTGGTAAATATGACTGTAAAGTAGAAAAAACAAACCATAATCTGAGTCAGAACTAAAATCCATTATTATAAGCATCAAACCAGAGTAATTCATTTAGCAAACTTTTTATTGGGTGACTATTTCATCTGTTTGTTATATGAAGCTTTGCCTTTTACAACTAAACCACATATTGTTTTAAATGCATAAGCTGACACAGGCACGTAATTGCTAGAACGTGGACTCACTGGGACAAGGATAGCATTCCACAGGGCTTCCCTGCACTCCCACCACAGCTCGCAGACGGCCTCTATCATACCCAACACATGCCACTCTCTCCTCCTCTGCCTTCCCCGTCTGTAAACTCAGAAATGGAGGGGCTGGCTTGTTTTTTTAATCTATGTATGTTGGGACATACAAATACAAATATCTCCACATAAAGTCTTGCAACATGGACAGTCAATGTATATTTTTAATTTCAATTAAAAACATACAATGTATTTAATGTCCCATGGAAAAAACAAACGTTTGTTGATGGAATTAACATGCACATGAAAAATGGAAGATGAGCCAAATTTTAAAAGATGAACAAACATAAGTCAAGAATGAAAACTGCACAACATTCTCTGTAGATGAGAATTAAACAAAGGAAGAGAAGCACATGAGGGAGAGGAGAATGGCTTTGTGAATGTGAGAGTGCCCACAGCTGGGGAGCTCAGACAATCAATGAACTTGCTTTGTGCTTGTAAGTCTATCATGAAGGATAATACTGATGAGAAGAAACAACAATTTAGAGACTTTCACAAAGTCTCTTGTACATGAAAATAGTCTGTCAAAGCAGTAATATTATTGTAAAATACCGTCTATAAAATTCTAAACTTTAAAATTTATTATTGATTGGTAGTTCATATAAATGCTAATATAGGACACCTGATCTCTTTCAGTACTTGGCCAGGCAGAGCTATTTCTGGAATCCTAAGTGGGTCCATGGCAAGTTTAGTGTTCTGCCATATTCTGGGGAACTGTTCTACTTTAAAATTCTGTATACTTTAATGAAAAGTAGGTCTTCCAGTATGTATGTCTTTTTATAGAATAATGCTTATGCTATAGATACATCTGTATGTTAAACATATATTACTTATATAAATTAATTGATAGATGAAAATTAGATACTACAGTTGTTAAAAAATTTCTGATGTAGTTTTATAACTTGTATACTAAGGAAAAACTGTCAAAAGAAAAATAAAAAGCCAGTCTACATTAACTCAGTATTTAAATGTACTGTAGAACTGAAAACTGCAGGAAGAATAGAAACCATATTTGAAGACATTAGTCTTTTAATAGAAATGATTTTCTAATAAAGGAAAATATATAGTGTTATTTTTGGAAAAATACAAAGAAAAAAGCATCATTTTGAAACTTATACACACATACACACAAAATGACTGACGTTGACAGTCACAGCTCATGGCTATTTATCTGTCTACATTTTTTGTAATTCACTTTTAATAATCTTTGTGGAGTTCTTTGAAAATAAATGCTAAGAAAAATTTAGTAATTTTTAAAATACGAGAACTTTACAGTACTATTTTAATTTTAATTTAATAAACTTTAAATGTGATGACTTTAAAACCTGCTTTTAATAAATATTTCCACATAGAAGCCTTATAATATGGACAGCCAATATATATTTTTAATTTGAAATAAAAACATACAATGTATTTAATGCCACATGGAAAAAATTATTAAGTGGTACTTTGAGACTTTGAATTCATAAGTTTTAAGCATGAAACAGCATTATTTATTTAATTATTTTACTGAATGCCTTTGTGAAATGAAGAATAATACTGTTCATCAAATTATCCAAAGAGTAAGATAATTCCAAAGTAATACTTGTTAGGCTCTGGCATGTCTGGTATTTATTTACAAATTGTTTTGTTTCTCCTTTAGGATAGTTGAAATTTAGTAAACACACTTACGCCTAACTGGTAAGGTTCTTTGCTTTCCCGGCGGTAGGTACAGAATATATAGATAAATATTTTTTCTAACTATGCTTATAAGGATTTATCTTAGAAGATGAATATTAAATATTGCAAGCCTATGACACTAATCCACTCCAATAATCTAATCAAAGTGAAGCACAGTAAATGAGATCTCAGAAACACTGGATACGTTGCTTCATTTAAAAAAAAAAAAAACTTTTTAATTAAACCATCCAATTTAATGTTTTTATATGGCACTTTAGTTTTGAAGGTAAAGTGATCTAGAGACAGCTGACAAAGAAATTATAACTGCAATTCCTTAGTGAAAATGTTAATGACAGCAAAATATTGTTTAATTAGCTGATCGCAGCATCTGGATTAACACTCTCTCAGAGCCCTGTTCCTGGGCTTGTCTGCCTCTTCACACTTTACAGACATTTTGTCATCTCTAGGTCATTAGGAAAGAATTTTTAATGATTTTTCTAGAAGGAAGCAGTTCAAGTTACATCTAATTAGATGACAATAATAAGCCCAACACATGCAGTAGCTAAATATATACATAATTAACCAGGGAGGGCTTGTTCATCACAGAGCAAAAAAGTGGAAAATGCTAAACAGGAGGAAAAAGGTTGGGGTTGAGGAAGTCGTGCTGAATTCATTAGCTGATCATATGAAAAACAACTCAGAATACGCTAAAAAATTCTCAAGTCAAACACAGGATCATTTACACAAAGCTATGTTAGCAATCACTCTATTATTTTTTTAAAATGTAAAAATGCCATATTTTAACATCTTTTTCACACTATTATCTAATAAGCCATAAAATGAGGCATAGCTTGTATCTTTCAGAACTCAATGAACAGAAAGCAGGTCCGCTGTGGGAATCGGAGGTTGGAACCTCTGATTAGTGTTTAATAGAACTTTCAGCATCATTAAAATTCTTTAACACAATTTTCTAAAACTCAATGTTCTTTGAAAATTAAAAACTCTCAAATGTTTCAAAAATAAGTAAGTTATACCACAGTTCCAGTTGGACTTGCAAGCAGTTTTAAAAATCAAATCTTCAAAAAATATTTAACAAAATGGAAAAACCAGAAGGTTAACTTGTATGTGAGGCAGGTTCCCAGAGATACACCCCATACGGATTAGGAAAAACAGACAAATCACCAGAATGTTGACTGAGATTTTTATGGTGAGGCTTATGAGTGCTTTAATTTTTTTAATTACACTTTTCCTTATTCCTAGTTTTCTATGATGGATATTTATTAAATGTATAAGTAAGAAGATATAAACACATTTATGGGCAAAATTTTAGGTAACTGTCTTTCAAGAACAATGTTTTCTGAGGATTTACATACTTTTTGTACTTTGGAAGTATCTTCATGAAACTTATATACATACAATAAAATATGTGTTTATTTATGTTATATGTCGTAAACATACACATATCACAAGAGGGTCTAAACTAAAAGGCCTTTGTAATGCATTAGTGCTAGGATACTGCAGCAGTTAACAATTAAGGCTGCCAACTGGAGATGAGTGTCTCGGAGCAGTTCAGTGTCTTAGCTGAGTGAGGACTCAGGAGCCAGACTACTCAGGTATGAGTCCTGACATTGTCACTCATTAGTTCAATGACTTGGGCACATTACTTAACTTCTCTGTACTCATTTTCTGATCTATGAAATGGGAATAAGAACAGAACCTAACTCGTGGGGCTATGAGGATTAAATAAGTAAATATGCATAACTCATTTGGAACAATGTTTGGCATATTGTACATCACTCAATAAACATTAGCTATTATTTACTATTTTTCTGAATATTAATATTAAAGAAATGTTTCAAACACAAATAATGAAACCAAATTCAGAAGTGATAAAAATACTATTATTTACTTTTTTCTGAGTCTTGATGTCAATAATGATTAAGGAAATGTTTAAAAAAATCATAAAAAAAGAAAAAAAAGATCAGGTTAATACATAAGCCAACCATTTCTAAGCTTTGCATTACCTAAGAAATTATAATTTTACTAAAAGAATTACCTAAGAAATTATAACTTTTCAAAAATCTCTAAAAATTATAAATCCTTTATTTTTTGTTTTTGATACAAGATCTTGCTCTGTCAATCTGGCTAGAGTGTAGTGGGGTCATCACAGCTCACTGCAATATCAAACTCTTGGGCTCAAGTGATCATCTGCCTCAGTCTCATGAATAGCTGGGACTACAGGCAATTGCCACCATGGTCAGCTAATTTTTTTCTATTTTTAGTGGAGATAGAGTCTCCCTCTTGCTTAGGCTGGTTTCAAACTCCCAACCTCAAGTAAACCTCCCACTTTGGTCTCCCAAGAGTGTCAGGATTATAGGCGTGAGCTACAACATTTGGATGAAAGGATAAATCTTAAATTTCAATCAATTCACTTAAGTACTTAATGAACAATAGCTATATCCTAAAATTGTGCTGTGAAATAATATGATTAGAGGAATCTATTTGGAAAAGTGATATTAGTATGACTTAATATCTTTATTGTAGGATCCTAGAGAACTTTTAAAGGTGTTAGCATTCTAATAATAATAAGAAATGAATTGATATACAGCAGTCGCCACAAATCAGAAAAACAGGTGATTCTAATTGCTGCCCTAACAATTATTCAATTATTCATGAAACCATCACCCACATCCTTAATGTTGGTGCTCAATGTGAATGGGCACTCCTACTTAAAATTTTAGGATGATGGCAGGGGAAGAATTAATAGGAATATATCCATGGAGATATATTCAGACTTTTTTTTCAATTGTCTCATATAATAATAATAACATTCATAACTTGTTCCAATTGTCATTCTACTTATAAAGGTTCATTTTGCTTGGCTAATCATCTGTATCTAACAAAATCCTTGAGAGTTAATTTAAATCCTATCTTTTCTAGAAATTGTTCCTTGTATAGACTATATTATACTAATCTCTCACTTCTCTAAACTTTTATTATACTTAATTGAATGCTTTCTTGTATGCTATAAATGTTTTTCTATGCAAATCTTGTTCTGACAATTAGATCTTAAGTGGCAGGCATCCTCAAACTATGGCCCGCAGGTCACATGCGGCCCGCCAAGGACATTTATCCAGCCCAGCAGTTGTTCTTGCTGCCACTGCCTGTCCTGCTTAGCAGTCGACTCATCCCGGGACCCACAGTCCAGCACTCCAGTGTTCTGAGGGACAGTGAACTGGCACCCTGTTTAAAAAGTTTGAGGACCCCTGGGCTAGAGCAATGGTGCTTTTTATATCAGAACCACCTAGAAGGCTTGTTGAAAAAGGTTGCTGGTCCCCAATACTGGAGTTTCTGATTCAGCTGGGTTGAGGAGAAGTTTGATAATTTGCACCAAGTAATACTAATACTAAAGCTACTGGTCAGGGGACCACACTCTAAAAACCATTGAAGTAGAGTGAACTACGGTCATGTAGTTTTTGTATAATGATAACGCACGAAGTATCTTTTGTTTCTCTGTCTTTTTGCCATATCTGCTGGCACTGCTCTCATCCAAATCTTCATCCCCGATTTTCCTTCTGCTTGGAATGCCCTCTGCCTAGTTTCTAGTGAATTCTCATCCATATTTCAATTCCTATTTTAAATGTCACCTGTAAGCTTTTCTTGATCTCTAGGTTATAAGTAGTAACTTCCAGATTTGTGACTCCCAAAGGCTTCATATATGCTCTTTTTATAATACAATTTTTCACAGGAATTGTTGGTGTATGTGTCTATTCTCCTGACTATACTATGAGCTCTTCAAAGGCAGAGACCATATTTTACTTGCTTCTGTAGTCTTAGTACAAAATAGGGGGTATGGCACATAGTAAATATTCAGTGGCTATTTACTGAAAGAATGAACTAATTGACTTTGTATCTAGATATTTGTGATACTTCCCTCACAGCACTCTTTAATGTTAAGCGTATCAACTTTGATTCATGTTATTCATAATTTCAGTTTAATTTTCCAAATGTTCCCTATTATATGCCCTTCAACTCCAGAACTATACTCCTAAAGCCCTCTTCATAATCTGGCTGTTACCTATAGCTCTGATATCACTGTTATTCTCTGCTCCAGTTAGGACATGCTACTCAGGTTCAGTGAACACCATATACGTCTAACTGGCAGAAATCTGTAAGAGCTCTGCTCTTTCTTTGTCCCCCAACACATCTTTAAATTCCTCCCTGCTGTTCAGCATTTGCAGCATTCACTATTTACAGCAGTTGTTCAGCATTTAATATCAGTTGTCTTAAATGCTCTTAATTATGGGTAATTTATTTATTCACCTATATTGTAAGTGCTGTAGCTATTAATCCTTATTTTGTTCTTCTTTTTATCCCATTGCCTATGATAGTCAGGACTTTAATATTTAGTTATAATTGTAAAGGAACTACCCAATAAATTCTCAAAAAGAGTCAGTGACTATACATTCATTACGATATCAAATAAAACAAGCCAGAATGATTCAAAAAAAGGTAAGAAGACACTTCTGAATTCCACTTATGGTCTGCAATGGCCTTGGTCAGAAACCTAAAGGCTGTCCCAATCACAAAAAGCACACTGGACTCCATACCGTACAGGCACAACTTTTAGAAGGGATTGCAATGCTATCTAGATTTAAATAGAGCAATCTTTCCAGAGTTGGACAGAGAAAGATATTCAGAAAGCAACAGGCATGGTGGCTAAAGGTGGTATGTGCCACGTGGTGGGAAATGTATCTGACATGAGTAAAATGCAGTGGGAAGGAATGGAGGCAAGGAAAAGCCCTTTAAAATAATGAACTAGAAAACCTTCCATCCAAAGGACAGCGAGAATCCCATTCCAGAACAGCAGAACCATTTGATATGAATGTTTGCTGGAGCAGAAATTGAACTGGAAGTGAGATACATCACCCAGCCCTCCACTTTTACATATCGTAGCTCCAAATATGATTTTTTCCATAGCACAGCCCAGGAAACAATCATGACCCCATCTGATGTAGACACTGAGTCTTGATAGGTCTCTTGATAGCAAACAACAACTACAAAACCGAACGTAGGTCACATGGAAAAAATACTGCAGAAGAATGTAAAGAAAACATTATCCTGAAAAAGCAGGTAAAGATCCATTCACTGAAAATAATATACTATAACTGACAATAATATACAGGTAAAGATCCATTCACTGAAAATAATATACTATATATGATTTTAATAGTTGGAAATTTTTCTTCATATTCAAAAAAAGGACCTCCAAAAGTAAGAAGTTAGTAATAATCTGGCTTCTGGCTAGTAAGTTATATTTACAAAGATAAACAATGAATGAGGAGTAAAACTGAGTTAAAGTTTTTATTGTATATAGGAGTGACTTTAAAATGTTGATTCATTTTTGAATTCAAAATAAGAGATATGTAGTTTAGAAGGCTTTAAAAAATTTACATGTATCTGTAGAAGAATTAATAACAAGACATCTACATTCTAAATCTCTACAGAGGTGAGCAAAATTGTATGGCCAAAGAACAACAAAACAGTAAAAAAAGCAAAAGATAAATAAATAAATAAATAAGCAAAAATAAAAAATAACAGAACAAAATAAGACCAAACATACTAGTTATTACAGGCAATGTAAATATATTAAGCATTGCTATTAAAAGATGAAAAGTCCAACATAGTGTTAAAACTTGACATTTAACTTATGCTCCAAGACACAAAGTGGGTAGATCTGGGATTCAAACCGTCTTCTTTTTGGTGCTGAAGCTTATGCTCTTTCTGTACCTTATGCAATTTACCTAAATGTATTAATGAAACTTAGTTCTCTACATTTCAGATATTTAAGTTCAATCTATCTATTATATTTAAATAATATACTAATTAAATAATATAACACTTTTTTCCTATATTGTGGAAATAAATATTTCTTCAAAATATATGTTCGCTGGGCGGTGCCTATGGCTCAAAGGAGTAGGGTACTGGCCCCATACGCCGGAGGTGGTGGGTTCAAACCCAGCCCCGGCCAAAAACTGCAAAAAAAAAAAAGATATATGTTTGCTGTATATGTGAATAAATGAAAACATATGAATATATGCATGCATATGAATGCATTAAGTGATTAAAATGCAAAAACATTTCAACCGTTCAAATAACTTTATTCCTTTGTTGACAAATCAAATTCTCTTGCCTATTTAATACATAGCTATATCATCCATATTTAATATGTACCTGTATTAATACTTACGTATGATAGATTTAAAAAGAATATTATATAGTTATCTTCTTAAAGCAATGAGTCACAAGAAGAACACTGCTCTAAATTCATATTGTGACGTTCATTCATAATAAAACAATGATCATGGCTCGGCGCCTATAGCTCAATCGGCTAAGGCGCCAGCCACGTACACCTAAGGTGGCGGGTTCAAATCCCCAGCCCGGACCTGCCAAACAACAATGATGGCTGCAACCAAAAAATAGCCGGACGTTGTGGCGGGCGCCTGTGGTCCCAGCTACTTGGGAGGCGGAGGCAAGAGACTCGCTTGAGCCCAGGAGTTGGAGGTTGCTGTGAGCTGTAATGCCACGGCACTCAACCCAGGGGGACAGCTTGAGGCTCTGTCTCAAAAAAAAAAAAAAATAAATAAATAAAATAAAACAATGATCATGGGCAAACATATTTATTTATGTAGTTATTCATCTGATTGCAAAAAGTTTTTGTAGAGCCTGATTTACAGAAGTAAACTCTTTGTAACTCAACATGAATACGGGGTTTTGGAGCTTCACTTAAGAAAAAAGAACGAAGTACTTAAATCTCATAGACATGTTTAACCACTGACAACCACTGATCTAGCAGAAAAGCAAAGCTGCTACCTCCTTTTGATTTACAAGCATAGTATTGCTGAGGCTGATGGCAATTACTCATCATTTAGAAAATGGAATCTGATTTTTTATTTTTATTTGACTATTTTAAGAAAAAAAAAAAAAGGATGCTGTAACCTAATCATGCCATAATCCAGGTGACATCTGTACTAGGCAGAATCCTGTTGTTATTATCCTGTCTAGCTGCTATTGCTGAGAATGACAAAGTAGTGAAATTACATTTTCCCATTATTATTTCCAGACACTCTCTGACAATGGTTTGTTGACTCTAATAAACCTTCAGACAAAGCTGTCAGCAAAGGAAATGACAGAAGGAGAGCAAGGAAAAACCTCTTCAACAATAAATGCATCTAAAGCCTGGGTCTTAGCTTGTACAGATTATGATAAAATTTACATGTTTCAAAATTAACTCTAATGCTGCATTTAAGTTCCAAAAAGAAAAATGTATTGTATCAAGTTATATTACCAATGATTTTGATAAATATAAATATATTATGCAATTAAAGAATAAGGCATCTTACCTGCTATAGTATTAAGAAACATCAAATACTCAAAGTTTGAAATTTCCCTTCTTTGCCAGCGCTGAGTCATGTTGGAAGATTTATACAGCTGTCGAGGAGTGGCCAATGATATCCTCCTAGCAAGTAAGCATACCATCATAAACACAGTCTCTTAATTGGTAGCTTAAAAAAATCCAATGTTAGCTAATATATTGGTATGGTATCATTCTATTTAAAATACTTTCTGGTTTATCTTTCACAGACAGATTATAGAATTCATTTTGGTTATATAAATTAACATTATTGAGAATTCTATTATAGAGAAGATACATTTAATGACTTGGGATAAACCAATTTAAAACCAACCCTATTTGTCAAAATATAGTTGCAAGTGGGTATTTTACAAATAAAAACAATAAAGGTAAAATAAGTCAAGATATTGTTTAAACAATACAGCAAATCTACTCCATGCCAACAGCTAGGTAGGTGTTAGTCAAGTACCTGCTTGTGAGCATTTGACTTAATGGCCATCACTAAACATTTTATAGCAGCCTTCACTCATACACTGTAGACACATATGCTGCCTCTACTCACAGAATACATATCCTTCTAATGATACAAAAACAAGGGAGAACTTTGAAAAAAATGTATGGTCTAGAAGAAGAAGGGACATAGGAATTGCTGAAGAAAATAAATCAGGATAATTAGTACAAATTATGAATCTTTCCAGGTTCAATGTGTTTATCTAAAAATAATGAAAGCTAGTTGTATTTAGAAAACTATTATAAAGCTAATGGGTTTCTAAAATGACTAATAGAGGTTCTCAAACTTTTTGAATTCATGGCATCCTTAATATCTCCATCATTTTTTCATGGTGCTCCTTAGAAAAAGAGATAGACCTAACAGTTCTGTTTATTAAGTAGTTAGGTCTAAACAACTTAATGATACCTAACATCTTAACAACTTAATAGCTATTGAAGAATATAATACTCACAAACTGAGAGAGTAATAATATTGGTATTTCACTCTTAAATAACCATAATTATGCATGGGATGTATGTCTGTTGGGTACTGCTTAGCTTCTCAAATTCTGCAATCAGGTCTCACACTACCACCTTCATTTCCTGCTGCACGCTGATTTTTCATGTGGCTCTTGTTTTTTAAACACAGAAACAACCAAACATCAGTTTCATACAGATATCATTGAAAAAAATGAAATGGTATTTAATGTTTAAACTTAGAACTAACTCAAGCTAATAGTTTGTGTAGTGTCTGACAAAATGTTGGTGTTTTTCCTTTGAAAATATAAAATGCCCTATGGCAACCTCTGGGAATTCTCTGTGATTATCTTGGGGCTCCTCTGTACTCAGTTTGGGAACTACAGACTTAAGATTATTTCTGTCACTCATGGATTATTATCATATATTTCTATTAACATGGAATCTTAACA
Source organism: Otolemur garnettii (assembly GCF_000181295.1). Lineage (NCBI taxonomy): Eukaryota > Metazoa > Chordata > Mammalia > Primates > Galagidae > Otolemur > Otolemur garnettii. The sequence continues at coordinate 856,391 of NW_003852562.1, forward strand.
GACATTGTCTTACACACAGCAGTCGCTAAAATTTTTGTTAGTTGGACAAGGGGAGAGAAGGAGGAAGGATGCGATGGATCCATGCTATCTCAGATTCAAATCTTAATCAAGAATTTTAGAAATAATTGTATATAATTCAATATTTAAAATATTAGCTTAATAAGTTATGGCAACCTATATATATCATCGGTTATATATATGTAATTTTTGAAGAACTTTCTTAGTTATATCTGGGTGAGATAATAGACAACTGACTCCTAAAGAACCATATGAGTCTAATGAGTCATTTAACTGCAATGGCGCACAGTGTATACCACTTATACTTTAATTCTAAAATTAGTAAATTGTAAAATTAATTTTCACATAGCTACATAAAGGGCTTTCAGAGTTTGATCAAAAATGGCACCAATATCCAAAATTTGCTCAAGTATACTTTACATTATACAACTATTTTATGCTATCAACTTTAGCCCTGTTTCTGAGTTTATGCTAAAATGTTTTCAAAATTATCAGGAAATCAATAAACTATGCTTAGTCCAATTTACATTGTGTTACTATTAAAATTATATTCTTAATACTCTGATTAAATTCTTACATATATGCTTGGTCTGCTAAAAGAAATATATAGTATAACAAAGTTTTGAATTCCTTTGTTGACATTTTGACCCAGACAATTCAAAAAGAATATTGTTCATCTGGAAATAATTCTGACCACCATACTCCTCCCATTCTCCCCACCTCCACCCCTGGCAAACCCCCCCAACAAACTCTGTTTGGTGTAAATTGGAAATAATAGGAGTCATGGGAGAAAGTTATCATGTCACTCTACGAGTATGTAATGTAAGTAGGAAGATAAATGTAGATGTAGGAAATGAATTTAGAAATATAGATTTTGGGGCTCAAGGAGTAGGGTGCCAACCCCATATACAGGGTGGGGGGGAGGTAGGTTCAAGCCTGGCTTGGGCCAAAAACTGCAAAAAAAAAAAAAAAGTAGATTTTTATTAATAGCACATTCAGAGAAAGGTTTAATTTTTGCTGTTGACTTCTCTCTTTCCCACAGTAAACTCACTGATAGCAAGAACCACGTTTAACTGAGTGGTATTATTTATTGTTACATACTTAGCATTTAGCAATGGTCAGCATATAGTACAGTCTCAGTAAGTACATCTGAATGACCTGAATTATTTGTTGTCTACCCTAAAAGGGAAAATGGGTGAGAGGTGTGATGCTAAAAAAATTAAATAATTCAATAGTACAAAGAAATAAAAAGTAAATAGTAAATCAACAAGGCTATTAAAAATATCCTAGAACAAGTTTAGAAATTATAATGAGGGCATTTGGCACATGTTTGAGCTACAGTTGAATGTTTTTAGAATTTGGAGGTAAGAAGAAGGCAAAATTGGCCTCTGAAATAAAAAGTATTAAGTATTACAACAAATGACGACCATTATAAATCATCAACTCCAGGGTATATCTTCGGCTGTGAAGACTCTAATCCAGTGATTTTTCAACCAAGGTGCCATGAACATTTTTAAAGAGCATTAATTAAATTATTTTCAAAAGAAGTTCAAAGCACAGTAAGTATATTCTTTTCTTCATTCTTTATTTTGATAGATGTAATTTAAGTTTGCTGTGGAAGTTTAAATATAGTTTCAAGAGGACTGTGAGATTAAAAAATGGTAGAAAAATACTGCTCAAATCGAATGGAAGATTAACTGATTATATTGACTGAAAAGAAAACATGTTAACTAAAGAATGATAATTAGTATGAATTCTAGAAAACAAACAAGTGTTAGCCAGCACTTTTCATCACTGTGAGAAGGTGTTGTTTTTTGGACCAGTGTGGATCTCCTTGATAGAGGACACAGGATAGGAATTAAGAGAGCAGGCAAGGTGAGTTAATATAAATCAAAAATTTTCTATCTGTAAAATGGGATAAGAATCCCATTGTTTTAAGAATGTGGTTGTTTTAAGAATTACGGGAAATAATATTTACACCCTAAAACACAAAGTGCAGTCCCTGGCCCAGGCTAGTGGTCAGTAAACAATAGTTATGAACACTAATGAATGTAGCAGTGGGCTATGTTAGCTTAATGGAAATATTCCTTTTGTTCTAGATCTTTTTTCTTTAAGCCACACTCCCAACTGCATTATGATCTCCTTGGTGGGCTTGCCCAAGAAGTAGCCTAAATGATTTCTGAAGTTAATTGTTCTGGCAGTACAACTGCCTTTGAATTTGATGTGTTTTGTCATCATTTAAAATGAGTATCTTAGGGGGTTAGCTTAGAGTAAGTTCCGTAGAGTTCAATAAACTCCTCTTAAACTGACAAAATGAAAGCAAAGCGAAGAATGGATCCCTAGACCTTCTTGGTGAATCTACCTGCTGGACGGCTTCTACTTGGAGCAGGCAGGCATGATCCTTTTCCTTTGATAACTCTAAATGTAAAAAGATCTTAATGCCACACACATACACCTACCTGCCTACATACATCTGTGTGTGTGTGTAAGCCTGTATATATACATGCACATTGCATTGTGTGGTTAAAGTTTAGAAACTGTCCTTATTTTATTCTCTCAGGAGATTCTCAAAATGTCTGTTTTGCAGAGAAATGTTCCCATTTTATGATAATGAGAGTGCCATCCCTCTTGCCTTATTCTTTCAGACATCATTTACTGAATTCCTACTTAGTGGCAAGCTCTCGTTACTCACCTATGAAGTGAAGGTTTAAGCCTAGCTTCAGTGTCCCCCCAACCCCTGCTGCTACTTCTAAGGGTATATATACCAGGATGTATGCAAAACTGAACCTGTAAGAATATTATTAGGAAGCTAAAAATGAGTTGAGTCTTGGCGGGGGAGGGGCAGGACAACAAAGGAGTTACGGAATGGCTTTATGAAACAGCACAGAGACCAAAACTACTGAACATCAATTTTGCTTCCAGATTTTCTATTGAGAAGGATCTTCCAAAGTCAGAAAGAGAACAAATGTAGTTAAAAAGGGAAATGACAGTCATAACAGGTAAGAAAGATAATGGAGTTTCTGGTTGTTTTAAATGAATTCAGGTTCAGACAAGTCCAAGGGAAATTACGCATGCCATCAAGAATCCCCTATAGGCAATCCTTCTGGAATCATGGTCATTGAGACAGATGCCAGGAGGCAGGAGATTATTTTTAAAAAGAAAAAATTTAGAACTACCTGTGAATTATTAATGTCAATTTCCGGAAGAATTCTTAAATTGATGATTAAACAAATAGTTTGAAAGCACTTGGGAAAGGAATTAGTATGAGTCAGCTGAGATTCAATAAGAACAAGTCTTGCAAAATCAACCTCCTTTCTTTGATAGATTAAAAGCATTTTTTCGTTGACCTATATTTTATATAAGTGCTTCATTCTCAACTAATGTCTTAGTTTAATCTTGCCATTCTATTAGCAAATATCCTGAGCATGAGCATACATGTCAGTGAATTGGTTTACATGGCAATCTTAAAGAAAATAGAAAAATTGCAATACAAGGTAACTCTAGTTGAATAGCACGTAAGAAACACCTCTGCAGTGAGGCACTATGAAAAAGTAAATAAAACACAGTCACTGTATTCCAAATGTCTCTACGCCACTTAAGGGAAGACAGAAATTAGTCTTCCTTTCCATCCATGCAATAATTTTCAAGGATTTAACAGTCTATTTAACAGAGAGTGTTGCTTATCTACCCAAAGCCAATCTCTCTTACTTCCTCATCAACAGAAACCATCTTGTATAAAGTAGGAGGTGGCAAGGTGGCAGAGATATCTTTTATAAAGATTCTAGGTGACCACTGGGCTAAGCAGACTATCCCTTTGGTAGTGATTATTTCAGGGTTGGGAAGGTGACCTCATTCTGGCCAAAGGGATTGAGATCAAGATCACTGGAGACTTCTGATAAACTTCTTCCTAAAACAAAGAAGCTGAAAGAGAAATCCTTTGTGTCTTTTTCCTATTTAAATGCAGTTGTGTGAAGATGTGGTGTCTGACATAGCCATGATTATGTAAACACAAGATCAGCTGAGAGTTCTGACATCACTGAACTTCTGAAAATACTACCAGGCATCCTCAAACGATGGCCTCTGGGCCACACGCGGCCTGCCTAGGACATCTATCCGGTCTGCCAAGTGTTTTTGCTGCCGCTGCCTGTCCTGCTTAGCAGCCGACTCGTCCTGGGCCCCAAAGTCTGGCCCTCCAACTGTCTGAGGGACAGTGAACTGTCCCCCTGTTTAAAAAGTTTGAGGATCCCTGTGACTACACCTTACCCCAGATCTTTTACTTTAAAACATGCACACATACTAACTCATATATTGTAAGCCACTTTTAGTCAGATATTGAGTTACTGAGAGCAAAAAACCAGACAAATTGATATTAGCAAAACACACTTTTTTTTTCTAGTTACAATAATATCATTAAAGAAAATAAAATTTCAAAGTGATTATTTTAAAATATCAAGATGAAATATCTAGGAAATAGTTAAAACTACATCATAATTAATGAACTATTAATCTCAATTAACTCTAAAAGTTTTATTACTTTAATAAAGAAGCATTTATACATAGCATTTATAAAAATACAATTTATGGCTTGGCACCTGTGGCTCGAGTGGCTAGGGTGCGAGCCACATACACTGGAGCTGGTGGGTTCCAATCTAGCCTGGGCCTGCCAAAAAACAATGACAACTACAACCAAAAAAATAGCTGGGCATTGTGGTGGGCACCTGTAGTCCCAGCTACTTGGGAGGCTGAGGTTGCTGTGAGCTGTGATGCCATGATACTCTACCAAGGGCAACATAGTGAGATTCTGTCTCAAAAAAAAAAAAAATTAAAATACAATTTATATGCTATTACATGGCAAATAATCAAAAACATTTTGAGGCTTTTGGTATGTTTTCTATAAGAGTTTAACAAGCAAAAATGTCTTATTATATACTAGCTATATTACACAGCCAACTTTTAAAATTATTTATGTATGCGTTAAATAAAATTCTGCTCTAATCATTCTGTTATTCTCAAAATAGCTGTTTTTATAATCTCTATCCCTACAAATAACCTTCAGAGAAAGAAAATTCCTTAGTCTTTGAAATAATTATAATGGTATAACCACATATACATTTTTGTCATATTGAGATTGAAATATGTTAACAAACCATAGAGAATGTGTAATACAATATAATTACCTGGCTTGTGGCAAACCATAGCTGGTCCCTACTCCAACCCGAGGCAAGCTATAGACAACTTTTTTCACTGTTGCTTGATCAGGGAAATTAAACATAACTGAAGCTGTGGTGAGAAGGAAACAAAACAAAACAAAACACAGGATTTAGAAAACCACAGGAGAACTAGCCATCAATTTAAGAAATCATTTTCAAGTAGCTATCATGAATTTGCAAAGGTAATGAATCTTTATGGAAAATCAGCTTTCTGTATAACTGTTTATGAGAACCTATGGTTAACATTTTAAGCAAATTAATTCTTTTTATTTCCAAAAAAGGGCATAACAAATGCAAATGAGTAACATCTACAAGCACATTTTCTTTCAAAATATTTAAGGGGACTTACTTCGGTTTGCCATAAATACTTCCAAAGCAGTGTTTTGTAGAAGATAACGTCTTGAAAAGACAGCTCGTATCTCGCTGAACATCCATTTTCCATGAAGTCCCTCCGTGTACGCAAGAACCTAAAATAAACAGTATGAAGAGAAGTTTCAATCAATAAAATAGGTTTTTAAGATACAGCATTTACTTAGTGTGACAGTATCTTAGACAGCGCTGCATAAAAGTCAGAAAAGTGAATTCATGATACATCACAACATTGTCAATCATTTGATACTGTGTGTTTGCAAAATTTCTGTCTTTCTAAATTGTCCTAGATGGCTCTTAAGGAAATGAAGGGTTAGAAAAATTATATGTTCAAGGTGACTCTATGATTTAAAATAGAAAATATAATTTCGGAGTCTTATTTATAATTAAGTAGAACCAGTGACCACCTGTAATATATATTAGTGTTTATTTCCAATATCCCTTCTCCCCTTTCTTCCCTGCTTACAGGAAGTTCAGTTATCCCTAAAGCATCCATATGGTTAATTGCAGACTATGGATCATGATTGGTCAATCTAGGGATCAGCAAACTTTTTCTATTAAAGGGAAAATAGTAAATATTTTTAGGCTTTGCAGGCCATTTGGTCTCTGTTGCAACTACTCAACTTTGCTACTGGAGCATAAAAGCAGCTGTAAACATATGTAAACAAATAGGCATAACTGTGTTCTGATAAAACTTCATCTATAATGACAAGTGTGGGCTGAATTTGGCCCCAAGTCAGACTCTGGCTAAACCAATTATAACAATGCTATTCCCCAATTTCCCAAATTTCCGTGCAACTTTGGGGAAGAACATTTGACACAGAACTGACTAATGAGAACAAATGATCAAATGCCAAAGTTAGTCGGGGATGTTTTTAAAAAGTTTTTGCAATGAGTAATATTAGTTAACACATTCCTTTCCCCTTCTTGCTTGAATAGAGATGTGATTGCTCAAGTGTAGCAGAACTGTATAACTATAGTAGGCCAAAGTAAGAGCAGCAAGGTTGGTCCTAAAATCGAGCTACTCAGCAACCATCCATGTCTGGATTTCTAATTGTATTTGGTTAAGTCACTGTCTTCCAGTCTATAGTAAGTACACCCTTTCCTGATACACAAATACATATTAACAATACACAATCACTTTTTTTTTTACTAGCTTTGGTACATTCTACTGCACTTAATATTTGCTTTGGTGAGATAGAAACTAGTTACCAAGTTTTAAACGTATTATATTTCTTAAGCTTTGAAAACAAGTCATGAAGTTGCTTTTTACATCCATTTTTTCTAGGAAAAATATATAAAATACATCATATGTATAAAATCTTTTGGTCTTTTATATTTTGAAAATCTCATTTTGTAACCCTTAATCCAGTTTGTCTTTCCATAGACATTGAAAGGTTTTCAGAGGCAGTCAGACATCGATTTAAATCCTGAAACGTTGTGGAGCCAGTCAGACTCCAATTTAAGCCTTGGCTCTGCTGTTTACTAATTATAGGACCTTCCAAAAATCATTTAACTCCATCTGATTCCCATCATCTGTAAAACAATGATAATAAAACCTATTACTGTTCAGTTTATGCAGAGACAATGAATGTAAAGGACATGACCCTAGCTCCTAAGTTCTGTCATAAGTTCATATGTCTTTATTGTTGAGCATCATGTGACAACCATTTTTCAGGTTCTAGAAGCAAACTTCTTTTTATACATTTCACAGAAGTGTTACAATGACTTTCCATAATTTATATTTATAAATTCTCAGCTGGCTATAATGGTTTCTATATTTGAATTTCAAAGACCAGTATAATTTTTTACTACTACAGGATTCTTAATGGTTTTTTTTTTTTTGGGCAAGTAGGAAAAATTTTAAGACAAAATAGCCACAATAATAACTATCTTCAACTATAAGCATTATTTCACTAAGAAAATAAAAATATTTGGCTATTTGAAAACCCAAGCAGTAAGATTAGTATATCAGATTTAATGTTAAATAAGGACCTATATTCCCAAGAAAGCTGTGTTGGCACCCTTACACCAATACAGGCATGCCCCCATAGCCTGGAGTGGCGTTCAGGGAACGACCACCAGCTGCTTCTCCTTTAACATTCTTTCCACCTGCCAGAAGTCACGTAGCCTATGCATACTTTCCTTGTTATTGGCAAACACACAGGTTTTCCTCTTTAAGGTTGATCTCTACCCCATGTGCTAAGATTTACCCAACTTTGTTAGGACACTGTATAAAGCAAGCTGTTTCCATGGTTCAGGGGCTGGCTGCAGCCATCAGCTGCCTTAGTTCTCTGGACATTATCCTATCTCTCATTTTGTGTGTGTCCCTCTTTCTCAATTTCCCAGCTTTCCACTGAGATCAGCTTTCCCTCCTTGCCTGGTTGTGAGAGGTCCCTCTTGTGCTGGTATGTGACAGTATTAGTTTCACTCCTTAAGTGCTTCATGTAAAACTCTCTCTTATAAACCATGCCTGTTATTAATTTATGGCTTTCCAGATCCAAATTCACGCTTCATTGCCTGCTCTGGGAAACTGAGTCTGTGACCTTGAAATATTTTTCCTCTCCTATTTTTCCTATTCAACACAATACTAGACCTTCTAGCCAGAGAAGGGAATAAAAAGGCATCCAAATGAGAGCAGAGAGGTCAAACTCTACCTCTTTGCTGATGATATGATCTTACACTTAGAGAACCCCAAAACTCAACCCCAAGACCCCTGGAAGTCATAAAAAATACAGTAATGTCTAAGGCTATAAAATCAATATTCACAAGTCAGTAGCATTTGTATACGCCAATAACAGCCAGGATGAGAGGCTAATGAATTAAAGACACAACTCCCTTTACCATAGCTTCAAAAAAAAAAAAAAAAAGAAATACACCTTGAAATATACCTAACAAAAGAAGTGAAGGACCTCTTCACTTCTAAAAGAAACCTTGAGAAAAGAAATAGCAGAGGATATTAACAAATGGAAGAACATACCATGCTCATGGCTGGGAAGAATCAACATTGTTAAAATGTTTATGCTTCCCAAAGCAATCTACAGATTCAATGCCATCCCTTTTTTAAATACCAACATTGTACTTTCAAGACTTTGAAAAAATGATTCTTCATTTTGTATGGAACCAGAAAACACCCCATATAGTTAAGGCTATTCTTAGTAATAAAAACAAAGCCCGGTGCATCAGCATACCAGACTTTAGGTTATACTAACAAGGCCATAGCGGTCAAAACAGCATGGTACTGGCACAAAAATAGACATTTGGAATCAAATAGAAAACCAGGTAATGAAACTAACACCTTACAGCCACCTAATCTTTGATAAACCAAACAAGAACATACACTGGGGGAAAGAATCCTTATTCAACAAATGGTGCTGGGAGAACTGGATATCCACATGTAAAAGACTAAAACTGGACCCGCACCTTTCTCCATTCACAAAAATTGATTCAAGATGGATAAGAGACCTAAATTTTAGGCATGAAACGATAAAAATCCTCAAAGAAAGCATAGGAAAAACACTTGACGATATCAGCCTGGGGAAAGACTTTATGAAGAAGACTTCCATGGCAATTGCAACAACAAAAATAAACAAATGGGACTTAATGAAACTGAAAAGCTTCTGTACAGCTAAGGAGACAACAACTAAAGCAAATAGACAACTTACCCAATAGGAAAGGATATTTGCATATTCTAAATCAGACAAAAGCTTGATAACTAGATTCTATAAAGAACTCAAATTAATCTCCATGAAAAAAGCCAACAATCCCATATATCAATGGGTAAGAGACATGAATAGAACCTTCTCTAAAGAAGACTGATGAATGGCTAGCAAAAATATGAAAAAATGCTTATCATCCCTAATTATTAGAGAAATGCAAATCAAAACTATCCTGAGATATCATCTAACCCCCGCAAGAATGGCCCACATCACAAAATCTCAAAATTGCCAATGCTGGGGTAGATGTGGAAAGAAATACTTTTACACTGCTGGTGGGACTGTAAACTAATACAACCTTCTTGGAAGGAAGTATGGAGAACCCTCAGAGAACTCAAACTAAACCTCCAATTTGATCCTGTAATCCCATTACTGGGTATCTACCCAGAAGGGAAAAAATCCTTTCATGGTAAGGACACGCACACTTGTTTATCACAGCTCAATTCACAATGCCAAATTGTGGCAACAGCCTAAATGCCCACCAACCCAGGAATGGATTAATAAGCTGTGGTATATGCATACCATGGAATATTATTCAACCATTTAAAAAGATAGAAACTTTACATCCTTTTTATTAACCTAGATGGAAGTGGAACACATTATTCTTAGTAAAATATCATAAGAATGGAGAAGCATGAATCCTATGTACTCAATTTGATATAAGGACAATTAATGACCTAGTACATGGTGGGGGGTGAGGAAGGGAAGAGCAGAGAGAGAGAGAAAGAGGGAGGGGGTGGAGGAAAGGAAGAACAGAGAGAGGGAAGGAGGGAGGGGGGTGGGAAGGGGAAGAGCAGAGAGAGGAAAGGATGGCGGGGGGGAGGGGGTTTTGGTGTGTAACACACCTTTTAGGGGCAAGACACAATTATAAGAGGGACTTTACCTAACAAATGCAATCAGTGTAACCTGGTTTCTTATACCCTCAATGAAACCCCAACAATAAAAAAAAAATTAAAAAAAAAAAAAAGGAAAAATATTTTTCCTTTGCTTCCTGAAATGTGAAATGCAGGAAGAGGGCTTTCTTGTCCCCATTCTGGAGTGCTCCCTCAGTAGGTCCCTGCTCTGTCGTGCTGAGCTTCTGTGGTTCAGGATGCTCAACAGCACCCAGTGACCAGCAGTTGTGTCATTACTGCCCCACCCCATGAACAGCTTCACCAAATCCCTACAGTGGATTTTTGGAGCGTCTAGAGGGCAGACCTCCAGTGCCACCTGCCTCTCTCCCCACAAATAGGGCACTGAAGTGACTTCACTATCATTCAGTGAGCTACAGGCATGCCCTCCCCAACAAGCAAGGAGGGCATCTTTCTTGGGTTCTATGGCCCTAAGGGTACTGCCTGCTCCTTACATGTGTTATTCCCATATACTCTAGAGTTATTAGAGTTCCCTTGTTATTCCAATCTCCTGTCACAGTTTTTTTTTCCAGTTAGAATATTTTTTTTCCTTTTATTATTTGGGGTTCATTGAGGGAACAAAGAATTAGGTTATACTGATTGCATTTTGTTAGGTAAAGTCCCTCTTAAAATTGTGTCCTGTCCCCAAGAGGTGTGCCAAACATTGTAATTCCCATCCCCCGCATAGTTTGTATTATAATCATTTATATTACACTTTCTGTCTAAACTGCTATGCGACTCCTCTCCCCTGACTGGATCCACTGATACACAAATCCTGTTTTGCTACCATCACTCTTATTCTCTTAGCTTTAGAATGGGACCATAATAGTCCTCAGGGACCCTCTCTGGCCAAAAAAAAAAAAAAAAAAAAAGTTGCAAAGTAAAGGAAAAGCAAAGCTTGAAGGCACGGAGGAAAAGGAGAGATAATAAAATTAAATGAAAATAATTATGCTATTAGCGCTTAGGAACCAAATTTGGAATGACAGATCCAAAGGTCCAATGCTACTTTGAACAATGGTACTATCATGTTAATAAGTGTATAGATCTTATCAAAGGGGCCATGGAAGGAAATTATACATATAACTTCTTATAAACTTTTCAAAGAATCTGCCTAATTCAAGTAGCCCATGCTATATTCAAGCATTGCAATCTTCAAGAAGGGTGAATGCAAGATGATGCTCTGAGCCAGCCATAATTCCCTGCCAGGAAATCCAATAGAACCCAGGGTCCTTTTCTTTTTTTAATAGCAAGCTACCTTTTGCTTTCCCTTCATGTTTGTGTCAAGATTGATTATGAAATTTACCCTAAAAATCCTTTATTTAAATAAACTCTTAGAAGAGTTTCAATGCATAATACACTTTTTATCAAAAAAAAATTTAAGATCCACTCTTCTTAGCTACTACCATTCCTGACAACCAGTTTAGAGTTACCATGTACTCCCTTCACTGTCTCTTCTGTTTTATCACCTTGTTTTAATTCTGTGCATAGAAATTATTAATCTTTTGTGTGTTTGTTGCTGTCCTCTTCCTGTGACATGAAAGTCCCATGACAACAGGACTCTTTTCTATTTACCGCTCAATACACAGTGCCTAAAATAGTGCTTGGCCCATAGAGGTCCACACACATCTGTTGGTTGAACCTGATAGTGACAGCACATATACGTTAGGTCACAAAGACATTTTACTACATGTGTGCATTTCTGACTCTTATGCTGAACTGGAAAAACTCTGATTTGGCCTTCAGACTTCTCGTGCTTATGTCCTAATGGTGTTTTCCAACCAAATCTCTCTACTGGTTTAAAATTTAATCACAACTTTAAACAGCAATCTAAATAGAAAAACTTGTTTCTCTTCTTCAGTAGTTTAATTTGCACCACCAAGGAACTTCAGACTGGTATTTCATTCCTGAATGCTGCCCTTGCAACCTTACTCTAGAGAGGGTGTGGAAGGCTTAGGCTAAGGGTTTTGACTTGATGCTATAGACGCACGCCTCTCACATAAAGCAGCGTATATTGAGGTGTGTGACAGAGTATCACCTGGCAGCACTTCTTGAACTTCAATGTTATTTCTGGTAAGTAATTTAAAACTATTTAAAATTAATACAGCTAAGCTGGAAAAAATGCAAAAAAATCAAGATAAATCTACTAAGATAAAACACTAGCAATTTAGCAAATTTTGTGATTTCCATGGGATTTTTTAAACTATACCCCAAGTTTTCTTTGCTTCACAGGCAATGGGAAAATCCTGAAGGGAAGGCTAATCCAGTGAAAGTTTAGACATCCCATGTGGAAGGCATGTGGAACTGGAGGCAAAGTGACCAGATGCGATACTAACTACTTCAGGGAAGTGATGAAGAATTTAATCAATTAGTATACATTTGATAAATGTAAACAAATATCTATTATAGGCTTTTAAATACTGTCACATTTCTATAAAAATCTGAGCATTACTCCCAGGTGTTAAATATAGCCTGATACTATAAAATTGTCTGTTTTAGTTATGCCTTTACTGGCTACATAATAATGTGTGAGTTTTTGGACCTTCTATGATAATTCTTTAAGTTTGCTTTTCATTATAGCCCAAGATATTTTTCTTAATCCTTTAAGTACTTTTATCTATACTTGACTTTTGTTGTTTTGTTCTCTTTCTTATGTTAGCCTTCTCATATCATCTGGTTTGTGTCTGCCTGCTTCTCTAAATTCTTTAATATGCTATAAGATCTATTCAACAAATATTATATATTTTATTCAGTTTTGTTTTCTGGAAATTAAATAAATGTACTTATCACAAACAAGAATATTAAAGCATCTTAATGCAATAATGCAAATCTTATGAAACTCTGTGATTTTCTTAAGTGACCACTGAACTATTTTGAGATAACTGCTTAGTATCCAAAACAAGGTAAGTGAGAAAGAATTCATGGTAGCCTTATGTCCTAAGGTCTGCCCCATTTATTTATAAACTAAAACAAATGCAGTGGGAACTCCTTGTAAACCACCTACCCAAATGTGTGCTTAACACATTATTTGATGATCATGTTGAAGCAAAACAGGGCTGCTGTGCACTCATGTGTATCAGACATGCAACTGTTGTCAGAAACATGTAGGTGGCTGTCAAATCAGTTTCATCATTTTTTTCTTTAAGGCAGCTAATATTGTGTAATATGTTTAATGATAGTTTTACTGATCTCAAATCAGGTAATATGTATGCTATTCGAATAAGCATTACAAATAATTTTTTCTCTGAAGGTGAAAAATCTAAATTTTGCTTCAAGTTGTATTTCCTGTTAAGAATTAATGAAAACACTGCAAAAGGCTGGACGTGCCCTTTTCAGTGATCATAAGGTATGAAGTCGTCATAATCAACACTTGCAGCTTCAACAGTTCAATTAAAGAGCTTTTGTAGTACAATCTAACATTACAACTCCCCATTGCTTTTATAATTTCATATAAATTTGGAATTAGTGGCAATGGCTGAGGATTACAGCAAATAAATTGAAGATAAAATAGTACAAAAGAAATTCCAGATATGCATTCATATGTGATCTTCTATGCTCTTTTCATATCTGCCAGGTGAATGGAGAGGATTTCGAGGTGCTGAAGGAAAGCTGGACCATAAGATGGAGGAAGTGTGGATTCTGAAATGACCATGTGGAAGACCATCTCTGACTGTAAGTGCTGTGTCTGTGTGGCTTGTGGGGTGAGGGTGTGGTGGGCAGCTGTCAGCTCCCTCCCACTTCTCTCCCACTGGAGGCATAGAGAAATGTTAAACAGTACAGCTTCTCCTTCCTATCTCATTTTCAAACGGCCATTCTTCCACTTAACAAAATTAAAAATAAAAAGAAGTACCCCTCAATGGTGTATTGACCTCTGCCGAGGGTGGGGGAGCCTCAAACATGGGAGGATTCAAAGCACTCTTAAAGGGGCTAGGTTTTGATTTAATAATCTTGATTTTTGTTCTAATTCCTTAATTTGTGGATCTGCTTACCCTAAACTTAAGGCCTCCACAGGGTCTGCCTCTCTTAGAAGCTCTGAGACCTAAGGCAAGTTACTTAATTTTTGGTTCTTCAGTTTTCTTATGGGGAAAGTAATAGCACCTAACCTCACGAGGCCATTGTGAATTGAATGAGATAATTCTTTTTTTTTTTTTTTTTTGTAGAGACAGAGTCTCACTTTATCACCCATGGTAGAGTGCTGTACTGTCACAGCTGACAGCAACCTCCAACTCCTGGGCCTAGGTGATTCTCTTGCCTCAGCCTCCCAAGTAGCTGGGACTACAGGCGCCCACCACAATGCCAGCTATTTTCTGGTTGCAGTTTGGCTGGGGCTGGGTTTGAACCTGCCACCCTCAGTATATGGGGCCGGTGCCCTACCCACTGAGCCACAGGTTCTGCTCTGAATGAGATAATTCTTTTCTAAAAAGTGCTTAGTACAGTGCCTGGCACATAGGAAGTGCTTAAACAAATGTTAAGTCTGTGACTATAATTATTCCCTACTTTTTCATGCAAGTTGTACAGACACACACACACACAATGCTGCACAACCCAGATCTCTGGTTTTAATCTTCGTTAAAAACATCACTAGCAAGAGTGTAGGAAACTTGGATAATAGCATATAGCTTTTTACTGAACGAACAGCCACACTGACTATTTCTTTAACGATAATTTGTATTCTAGTTCTGACTTCTAATGACGACGAAGACGTCCTATTTGGGACATCAGCTACCACTCTCATTAGCAGCAGAAATAACTGTAAGACGGTGCCTTCCTATTTTATAAACAGCCATAATCAGGCCGGCTTTTTTCTGCCAATCTTGTCTTCATGATATGCATTTACATGGGATCAATTTTTTTTTCAGTTACTTTCATTAACAAGTATTTATTGATTGACAACCATAAGCCACTGGTGAACAGAAGCAGAGGTCCTGCCCTCTGGGAGTTCACAGTTTGGTGGAGAATCACAAACGATGGGCAAAGGCAGGGAAGTGAGGAAAGAACCACCCCAAGCAGAAGGAACAGCATGTATATAAATATGGTGCAGTGGGCAAAGGCTCCAGGGTGTCTCAGCACACACTGTAAGGAGACAGGTGAAAAATGAAATGAAAGTAATAATGGGTGAGTGGGCAGTCAAGATGTGGGGCTAGATCACATAACTCACTTCAGAGTTTGGACTCTGGTCTGAGAACACTGGAGAGCCATTGTAAGATTTTAAACCAAGAGGTGAGATGGTTAAATTTGCATTTTACAAATCACTGCTGTAGCTGCAACGTAAAGCCTATTTTGGCTAGAGAAGGATAATGCTGTTCTAATAATCTATGTAAATGATATTTTATAATCATTAGTAGAAAACCATGAACTATTCAAAGACTGTCATTGATACCTCTCTGATTCATCCCTTTTATTGTGGTGAGTACTTTTAAGTTGACCTATTTTATTACATACATCTCCTAAAAAATACTTCATGGCGGTAGAGACTGGGTTGTATTCTATTTTTGTAACCCTTACAGAACTTGCACATAGAAGGAACTTAATTTTTGTTGAGTAAAATATTTAAAAATTTAATCTACAACAAACTGAGTTGCGGCTGGAGTCCTCTGTGCCTACTTTATCTTCAAATGCACACTCTCAAAATTATAGTAAAACTCTCAAAATCAATAAATGATATTGGCAAGGTTGCTCCATTTTTGTCCTATTCAGGAATATTCCATGTGTAAATATTATATCTTTGGCTGTGCTTCCTTGTTTTCTCAAATTGGGCATACTCTAAAATCTTGTATTTTTCCTCTGCTATTTTTTTAAAGGACCGAGGTGGGGTGAGGAGGAGAAGGAAACTCTACACTGTTGGAAGGACTCTAATTTTTAATTTCGAGTCTTCACAGCAATTCAGTTACCGAATACGTTAAGATTGCTTGTATTCTACGTAGTACAATTTTGGAACTAGTTATATCGATAGATCTCCTCTCTTCTTTTCTATTTTGGATTATTTGGTGTTCTGGATTAGACATTTTTTTTTTTAGCCAATTCGGTAACAGGGTCTGATTTGGTAGATAAGAGAAACTATTAGCACAAACTGTTTTCTCCTTTGGAAAATACTTTTTTTTTTTAATTGAATGGTAACTGTGTACATTAATGCACTTCTGGGGTACAGTGTGGTGTTTTCACAAACAATCCAAAAGGAAAATACTTTATAGTAAAATTTCAGGTATAGCCAGAATGAAAAAAGAAAATTCGAGGGTAGAGTTGTAGTGATTATTGTTGCAAATAGTCAAATCAGTCTTAGCTTACAGAATAAATACAAGGAGAATTACTTTTCATCAGAGATGTGTAATAATTGTGTTATGAGAGGAAGCTTTTAAAACATTAAAAAAACTTATAAGAAATTTTAAACACATACAAAAGTAGTGAGAAATGTGTAATAAAATATACTTTTTTTTTAATTTAAGGATTTTCTGTAGTTAATGTTTCTTTATGTTAACCTGGAGAAAACTACATGTCCTACACATACTAGTGCACTCTTAAATTCTTATTTATTATACTTTCAAACTTTTTTTTTTTTTTTGAGACAGAGCCTCAAGCTGTCCCCCCTGGGTAGAGTGCTATGGCATCACAGCTCACAGCAACCTCCAACTCCTGGGCTCAAGCAAGTCTCCTGCCTCAGCCTCCCAAGTAGCTGGGACCACAGGCGCCCACCACAACGCCTGGCTATTTTTTGGTTGCAGCCATCATTGTTGTTTGGCAGGCCTGGGCTGGATTTGAACCCACCACCTTAGGTGTATGTGGCTGGCACCTTAGCCACTTGAGCCACAGGCGCCGAGCCTACTTTCAAACTTTTAAAACAGTTTTATCCCTAAGTCATGAAAATCATAGTGGAGTTTATGTACATAAAGCATATATACTATGGACATAGCATGTATTTAAAAAGTGGTGACTATTAACAGTAGTATAAAATCTCATATTTAGCCACAAGGTACATTCCGCCTCACTCTTAAATCCTCACCATTCTGAATACTTCTCAGCTCCCCAATGTGCCATGTTCTGTCACGCTTCTGTGCCCCTGCACATGGTATTTTTTTTGGCACCTTCCTTCCTACTTTGTTCTTCTGATTAGTTCCTAATGATCAAGTTAGGTGGCTTTGTTGCTCCTGTGAGAACCCTGTAATTATCTTAAAAACACTTACCAAGTTGTACTATTAATTGTTGATCTACCTGTTTGTGCCTGTTGCTAACCTGTGAAAATACTGAGGGCAGGAATTCTCGGTGCTTCTCTGCATTCTTCATAGAGCACATAGTATCCAATTAACAGAAATAAAGAATTATAAATATCTTGGTTGATCTGTGTTTAGAAATACATGTGTGGAGAAGTTATTAATTTATATGGAGTATATTAATTAAAATGAAATTGTTCAGAGTTGACTACCAACTCATTGTGGACCAGAAAGCGCCGAAGAGTTCCTTTGTACTATATTTATTACCAAGGATGCAAACAGACTGGATTGAACCAGGATGGACACCTAATACAAGATACAAGTTGAGTATCCCTATTCCAAAATTCCAAAATCCAGAATTCTCCAAATCAGAAAGTTTTGGGGCACTGACAAGACTCCACAAGTGAAAAACACTGCTCCTGACCTCATGTGATGAGTCACAGTCAAAACACAGGTGCACAACAGTCTACTCAGCACCCTGAGGTGGTTACTGTACAGCACTGCTCTACCTTTCTAATTTTCTACTGAGTTTCTATGATGTAACACACTGCGTTAATTAATATGGATACATGTACTGTAAAGAATTTGTTGAGTGACTGAATTAAAGGCATATTTTATATATTATATTATTATTATATGTATTTTATATATATATACATGATACATATATCTCAAGAGTCACTGGTCCTATAATGTCAGTGGGTGCCTGTGGTTGACTGGACATAAAGAAGTGGCTTACAGGAACTTGAATGAAATTGCAGTTGTTTAGAAGGCCTGATGAGAATTTTCCATTTGTACTTTATTATGCTTTTTTATAAGAAACTCTATAGTAGACACTACTAGATACCTACTCAGACACCATTTCTACTTTTCTCATCACCATTTTTCTGATTAATTTTCTTCCATGCACTTCTGAATCAGGATAAGCTGACCCTGTGGCCAGCTCCAGGGGTAGATCAGATTTGGAGAGGTTTCCCTAGGATTAAGAGGGAGCCCGTGGAAGAGATGCTCTCTGTGTTCTCTGTACATTCCTGAGCTTATGCTGATTTGTGGAAGTGTTGAAGTGACACTGCTATCAGTGTCAGAATGAGGACAAAGGAAGACAGAGTGGAAATAGCAACGAACCTGGTTCTTAAAAATATCTGTGAGCAACTGAATCAATCAACTCTGGAATCCAGGACTCAGAAGCCAGGACTTAACTGTCTATGGTATCTGTCTATCTGTTTGTCTTTCTTTAATGAAGCCAATTTAGTTAGGGTGTCTGTAACTTGCAATTGAAAATTTTCTAATATAAAGCATCATAACTAGATTTAATCTTCATATCTCTGTCCCTGTAAGAAGAAAAAGGTCTGACTAATACATATACATAGAGAGGAACACTCTGTAATATCTGTCCAATTTAAGCTGCTCCAAAAAATAAAGTCCACTAGAATAAAACAACAACAACAACAACAACAACAACAAAAATAAATGCATGGAGATTCAAACATGTCTGTACTTTATTTTTGCTTTAGAATAGCTTACCCTCTTATCTGCGTGGTAAATTCCTTCTATATTATTAAAAACTTACTGCTCAAAAGAGCATTTATTCAACAGATATGTACCATTTGTCCAGTATCTGCCAGGTAGGTACCAGGTTCATCAGAGGCCAGATAGATAGGTGAGTTATCTGTAAATATGAATTACTTTTCAAGTTGTAAAGACATTTCTTTTTCAGTGATAATTAGTGACTGAAAACTATTTTCATAAAATATGAGTTCAGATTTGTAAAGCCTATTTTCACTTGAAAATCTGAGTACCCTTGGGTACTCACTGGTGCATCTTTAGGGTTCATGAGAATTTCTTCTTTTTCTCTTATTGCTAGAGGTTTTCTAGCATTACTCTCTCCCCATGACAGGCAACAAAATGAAATGCAATCTTCACACAGGGAAATTTGCATTTTGTAAGTTCTTTGGATTGGGTCTCTCTTTAACTTATATAATACCCAAAGTGGTATAAACGATACCCTTGTTACATTGGGTCATTCTAACTATGTGTATCAATAGCACTGAGTTCAGGGGACTAAAATAATTTTTTATTATCTCTATGCCATAGTGTAATAGTAAGAACTTGGACTTTGGAGGATGACACATAGAGTCTGAAGTTTGTATAACTTCAGGAAAGTTCCCTAATATACCTGAGACACCGTTTTTCCTTATGTAAAATAAGAATGATCATATTTACTCTAATAGTTTTGCTATGAGTATTAGATGAAATAACATCAAAAGTCTTTAGATGTGTTAAGCAAATGAACTCATGATCTTCCCCACCCAAACCTTAGTGAAACCCTCAGTCAGCAGTGATGGGGCAGCCCCTGCCCTGACCTTGAACCATTATTATGCCCATTATGACTCGGGCACATTATTCGCTGATCCAAACTCTTGTTTCAGGGTCTCTCATTGCTTCAATTAGGTCTGGTTATTTCTTGGAATTTGTTCTTCTATACTACTTACTGGATGTTTTTTTTTTTTTTTTTTTTTTTTTGAGACAGGTTTGAACCTGCCACCTCTGGTATAGGGGCCAGCGCCCTACTCCTTGAGCCACAGGCACGGCCCACTTACTAGATGGTTTTGAGTATTCTGTTTGCTATTTGAAGTTTAATCTTTTAAAAAAAAGAATAAGTGCTTCAACTAGAAATAATTCAGCTACTGAATTTCCCATAGTAGTATAAGAAAGGCAGCTCAGTATAACTGTAAGCAGCTTAGTAAATGCCCCTTGCTTATATATGAATGTCTTTCACAAATGTATGTAATTGGGTAAATAGAGGTTTGAAAGACCTCCCAACTTGTAGGCAAGGAAAATAGTATTTCCAAGGTTAGATATTCCCTAAAAGTCTCTTCAGCATTTCTGATATGCCCCAAGGCTGTTTTGGGGGTTTTGGTTTTTTTTACCCTTTGCTTTACTTTTTATTCTTTGCTTATATGTGGCAGCAAAATACTACTTTCATGAGAATTTGCTATTTATCTGTTTCATTTAAATATCATAAACAAGTTCTCTGTCCTCAGCCAAACACTGTAAGCATCATGCATGATTCGCTCATCAATCCAAAACTTAGGGAGCATCTACCAGGATTCAGAGAATGTGCTGATAATTGGGACATACTGGTGAACAAGACAGAGACGGTCCTTTCTTTCATGGACCTCAGCTTTTCTATTTGTGCCTAGATCTGTAATATTGATAACATGATTCTATTTTACTGGGTTGCTGAAAGAATTAAATGAGCTACTATAGTTAGTGTTCTTAGGTGTCTCCACTATATGTATGGAAGTCACATGTCCATAGGCGAGAGGCTGCCTAGACCACTCACTGCAGAAAGGAGGAGCTGGGACAGTGATTTTAAACTTAGCCTCAATAGTTGGCAGCTGTAATGAGTGTGATGCCAGAGAGAGAACTAGAGGCATGTGGTTATAAGATTAAACCTGCATTTGCAACGTGCAAATGGAAACAGTGTGGAGAATGCAGGAGAAGGAGCCTAAACTGGAGATCGGATGAAGCCAGTAGGAAGTGGTGAAGTGTAACCTAAGACAGGGGCAGCAAACAGGGGAAAGCGAGTAGACACACTTCTGAGGCAGAATCACTAGGACCTGAGTGTTTTATGCTGATGTAAAGATATCAAAGGTGTCCAGGAGTTTCTGGCTCCAAGGCTGGGAGCTCCCTGCCAGCTCCTAGGTGGATGAGGACTACTGTGAGAAAGACGAAAGGGTGAGTCCAGCCTTTAAGTAGAGCAACCACTCTGTTATTACCAACCTAAACATGAGCTTTTGCAAAGAAAAAGTTAACAACAAAAACAATTAACCTATCTATACTTGACTACTTTAAATGAAAGATAACCAGTGAATAAAATATAAATAAACTAAAATATCTAATCTGTTTTTAACGGTTTGCTCTCCACTGTTAATGTAAATGAACCTAATAATATTATTTATCCATATATTGAGGTTATTTCTGTGTCTCAGCTAAAACCTCATATTACTGTGGAATACCTTTCCCGGTGCTTCGCATAGCGTATGGCACACAGCAGGCACTCGATGAACACAGCTCCATGGAGCACAAGTGTCTGCTTCTACAACATGCATGTTTAAGTAAATAAAGAAAAATGTATACTAAAGACATCCACATGGCAAACTGACTTAAAAAGAATGTAGCCCTTCTGGTATGGAATTCTATATGGTAAATATAATGTTTATGCTATATTTAGCTAATTATATTTTAAGTAATGTTATGCTAGAATTTAAGGTAAGTGAGCAGTTTTTTGTTTTTTGTTTTTTTTTTAATGCCAGAGCAGAAAGATTCCTAATGGGTAGGTAGGTCGATTAAAACATTTTTAGACTCAGAACCAGTGACACTAAATTTGGGAGGATGTTCTATAGAGAAATAACAAAGCAATCTAGGTTGAAAGCTGGGAGAAAGGACATACATATGTACATAATTTTCATAATATTTAAGTCTATAGAATATTTAGCACACAAAAACATATGCATTAGACAAACTACTATTTATTAATAACTTTCTCCTACAGATACTGCGGGGGGTAAAATTTTGCTCTAAAAAAACCTCAAACAGATAAGTCATAGAAAACATAGTGAATGTGGCTCTTACTTAATTGAAAACATGTTTACTCTCATCGACAGACAATTGAAACTATCTGGAGACACTATTTTTCATCTATCAGACTGGCAAAAGCTCAGAAGTTCACTAACACTGAGCTTGCTGTGAGGAAAACAAGTACTATATTGCTGGTGGGAGGACAAAACAGTACAACAGACTGAGGAAATGCTGGTAGTATCTTAGCAAAATTTCAAACGCATACACCCTTCAACCTAGCAATCTTATTTCTAGAAACTTATTCTGTGGGCAAATTACCATAAGAGCAAGATGAAGTATTAACAGGGACCTGATTAGTCACTGCAGCACTGTTTATAATTAGCAATGTATATAAACAGTTAGAATGAGAAAGAAAATCACAACAAATTCCTAGCACTTTAGAAATTGGGTTCAATTCTTCTGAGGCCTCTGAAGGCGGGTTAGTAAACTGATACTACTGTACAATTCATGGCCCCACCCATCGTTCACATGGCCCGGTGGAGTAACAATTATGTTTACCATACCTTTTACAAGGCTTTATGACTGCACGAGAATTGTATTTAGTGTTTATTTTAATAATAATTAATATTGTGCTTTTATGTCATTTTTATTATCATTACAACATTTAATGAATGTTCAACATTAGATTACAAAACACTTAAAAAGTTATTTGACTATACATAGAAAATATTCATTTTTCTTCCTATTAAAAAAAAAATAAAGGATTAATGGTTTCTCCATTAAGAACTGATGTTCCTATGTTTAGCTGCTCCAAACTAGCTTTCCCTGAAAGGTATTTTTCATGTGATGACGACAAGATATTTTAATGCATTTCAAAATAAAAATCCTAGCCTGTAATAAATGACCCAGCATCTAAACATTAAACTAAGATTCAATGGTAAATCAAAGCTAAATAAAAATAACACTTCCTTCAACTTTTTAGCTCCAAGATAGGGTCTTATATAGAAAGTTTAATATCTGATAGCTGACAGTTTTGAGCTAATCCCTCTTCTACTTTCTATTTTTTTAATGAACTGCCAAAGCAAAGTCCAATAGACAGCAGAAGATGAATCTGAGGTCCAGCACAAGCTTTTCAAACCTAATCCAATAGGTGTAAAAACATATATAAAAAGATGAAAGTGCTTTCCTTTTACATATGGCAAAATAAAATAAATCAGCGAAAAGCTGAAAAAAGAAGTGAGATGTTCCGCAGGGGCAGGTTAAGTCTGATGCTAATGCTTACTTAAAATGGTGACAGTCTGGAGTAGGGAAGCCTTGCTGGGCTGCTTTAATTTCTCCCTGGAATAGCTCACTCCCAACCTTCTGCAGCACATCAAAGTCTCTGGAGCTCAATTAAAATTGGATTATATTGAAATGCTCTATCTGTGGGAACTGTGTGCTCACTAACACTTTTCTCTCAGTAATACTCCAGATGACAGTTGCCCATCCCAATTTAAATAGTTGTCATAGAGACGGGGAACTAAAGCAGTGAAACTAACAACACAAAGGAAAGGTAAGGGCCAGGATTTCTGTGAAGGAAGAGCTTGATTTTTTTTTCAGCAACACTATTTATTACACCAACGACAAAGCATATAAGACACAAACATTATTATATTTTGTATCTTTACATGTGAAAGGAAAGACAGCTGACAGGAGTGCTAAGGTGATTTAAGCAGATACAGTCACATGTCTTTTATTTGGGCACATTCTACTTACTACAAATTAAGATCAAGTGTTTCTCTAGTGGACAACAGCTTTTAGCAACTATCACAGCACAGAGACTGTGGGTAGCGAAGTCTATAAAGCAAACATGTCAATATCGACTTTTTAATTAATTACAGGTACAACTCAGGAAGAATAATTTCTTGGCTAAAGATTTTTTTTCCTTTCCAACACTATAGTTCTATTCTAAAATTTTAAATCTGGGACCAAGAATGATAACTCCATATGTTATACGTGTTTCAAATGCAGTTTTTGGTAAATTTAGTTAACCTTAAAGGGGTCCTATAGTTGACAGAGAAGCATTTTCTAAATTTGATTTTTGAGTTTATTTCTGGTTTTAATTAGTGGGTATTCTATAATCTTCTGTAGTTTCTCTTCTTGACATCAAAGCCTATCAACAGAGGCAGAAAACTCTGTCAGTTTTCTAATAGCTCAGGAATAAAGACAGCTTACATTTCCGGCAGTTCCAAGGAGCAGTGTATTTGACAGTGTAGACTGCGAATAATGATCCTACGTTCTCATGTAGATGGCATGTTTCTGGCACTGTTAAGAACTTTCTTGTAATTGGCTTATTGCAAGTCCCACGGTGGTTTTTCCTCAAGTGTGGGGATCACCAGGGAAAGATGAAGCATTGCTATTTTATGAAGAATTGCACTATCTTTTCTTTTAAGCCCTCAATAAATGTGGTTCTTTTTCTCTTGGGAAGACTATGTTAGGATTTTGAAGCAGCAACAAGGCAGAGAGCATAAAGTGCAGGCCAAAGGGGAAGGAAACAAAAATGTGTCAGAAAATCTAAAAACTGCACAGATCAAAATTTGTCAAAACAAGGCCCTGGTTTAAACCAACAAGAAGGGCCCCTACAGCTTGGGCCTTGACAAAGCACAGACTTTTTATTTATTTATTTACTTATTTATTTATTTTTAGCCCAGCTGTAGAAAACACCATCTAATGAACCTGTCTGGGGCGGCTGTCCCCATCCTGTCAGGCATGTCAGGAAATGACAAGCACTGGGGACAGGCCGCCGCCAGTCACAGACAGGCCTGCCAGCTGGAGGGTTCAGCCCCAATCTAATCACACCACCAGAAAATAACTTTCACGCTTGCAGCTTGACAGGATGGGCTTGAGGAAAAAAAATTAGGATTGGAAACAATGCTTTTTGTTTCAGTTACATATCATTTTTACACAGTAATTAAAAAGAATCTACTAACACATGCAATCCATGTTACTTCATATTAATGCAACCAAGTGTAAATGTCATCATTATGGAAAAACAGATCTAAAGGTTACTTTGATAACACAGACACAGAGAAAAGGAACATAAGACCACCCCGTCTCCTTCCAAACATAAGCCATGTCATATTGAAAACTTAGCACTGTGCTCAGGTCAGGGTATTGATATTTAAATTCTTCATCTTTAAAAACAATCCTCCTGTAAAGATCACCAGGTAGCAGTCGTGCTGATTTTTTCCTTGTATTCTGAGAACCGATGTATGTGAGGAGAGTAAAGACATAAAATGAATATCTTCATGAGACCATAATATACATTCTGCCTTTTGTGAGGCTGGGGAAAAACGCCATTATTAATAAATACAACCTACAAGACATGACGACTTGGGCTGTGTTTTTAGAACTTGACACAATGGACCAACGAGTGTGAGCTTGTAACAAAAATCACATTCTAATCAAATAACTTCTGTGAATCAGATGATTGCTTCAGCATCATATAGATCATAGTATAAATCCAATTTACATGTAATCATTCAAAGTAAAGTTATAGGTAATATACAGAGATTGACTCTTTGTTTGCCATATACCTACATGTAAATAAATAATTATATAATAAAATACACGTTCTAGTACACATTTTCCACAGGATAACTACTGGCATTGGCGCTGAAACCACAAAGAGTCAGACACAATGCTCTGAGTATGTCTGAGTGGAGATGACTGCATGGAGGAAGCTTAATGTACTATTCATTCTGATTACTAAAAACACAACTCCCACTCACACTGACTTGTAAAGCCATAAATCAAAAAATTCAGTATTATATTGAATATCAATATATTTGCAGTATGTTCCTGAAAATGTTACTCCTAAAGATATTGGGCTGGCATATAATAACTGCCGCTTACTAGCCTGGCCAATTCTGTCAAGTTATTTGACCTCTTTGAGCCTCTTCCTCATCTATATAATGGTAAAAAAGGAGTGTGTCTCAAAGGGTTGCTGAGGGTTACGTAGTGGGTATAGGGTACCTCCTACACTGCTTACAACAGTAGTGATTAACAAAGTTACTAGCATCATTTCACTGGGGGAAATAATGGAATCCAAAGATGAATAAACCACTCAAAATTCAGTGTACCCTCTATAACGTAAACTCACTCTGAATAATATATGGGGCTGGATATTGCTTTGACTATATCAAGAACAAGCCTTTAACCACGTTGAATCACAGTCAGCAAACAGAATGAAGTAACTAAGACTGTGACCAAATGATGAAAGTTATCACCTTTGCTCTCGGGAAAAGGACTGTGAGTTCCTTAATGAACATGAGAGGATAGGACTTAGGTTTTCTGTCCTAAGATAACTGAGGTGAAGTGAGCATGCATTTACAACTTCATATTTTCTTATACAAAATATGTATTTCTGATGTATAATGATTTTATTCAAGCTTTAATGTAAAATTTTGTCATTACTTTGCTCAGTCCTGATTTACTACTGGATTATTCAATTCATTTCAGTCGTGTAGGAGCAAGGAGAGCTATGGCCTACTGACCCCAATTTTCACTTAAAGAAACAGATTTCCTTTTTTGCAAACTTGGATACTTTCTCTCCTGTCAGACTTGCTTTTAAATATTAACCTCATTCCCAATACAGTAAATATTCATATTTGTCATCCAAATTTGCTTACAATTGCAGCTTTTTCAAGTCACAGAATTGTTTCTGTTCTTAGTTCATCCACCCCAAAGAAACGATTAAAAATAAATATTTTACAGATTTGGGATTATGTGATGCGGGCTTATCTCACTAGAGTTAAGAGATACCTCAGAGGGGTTTTGATTTGCATTTCTTTGGTGATTAGGAATGATGAACATTTTCTCATGTGTTTGTTGGCCATTCATCTGTCTTCTTCAGAGAAGGTCTCATTCAAGTCTCTTGCCCACTTATTAATGGGGTTGTTTGCTCTTTTCTTATTGATTAATTTGAGTGCTCTGTAGATTCTAGTTATCAGCCCTTTGTCAGATTCATAACATGCAAAAATCTTCTCCCATTCCCGAAGTCTGTCTGTTTGCCTGAGCTGTACCTGTGGTACCCTGAGTTGGGGTACTTTTTAGCTTGATCAAATTCCATTTATTTCTTTTTGGTGTTGCTAAAATTGCCAGGGAGGGGTCTTTTTCATAAAATCTTTCCCCAGGCCAACAATGTCAAATGTTTTCCCCACACTCTCTTCTAGAATTTTTATTGTTTCATGCCTTACATTTAAATATTTTAACCAGTAAGAGTCAATTTTTGTCAATGGTGAGAGGTGCAGGCCAAGTTTAGTCTTCTATATGGGGCTCATTAGTTCTCCCAGCATCATTTATTAACTAGGGATTCTTTTCCCCCAGTACATGTTTTTGTTTGGTTTATCAAAGATCAAATGATGATATGTGGCTGGGTCTGTCTCTAAGTCTTCTATTCTATTCCATAGATCAATATCTCTACTTTTGCCAGTACCTGCTGTTTTGATCACTATAGACTTGTAATATAACCTGGAATCTGGAAACGTGATACCTCCATTCTGAAAAATTGTATTGGCTATTTGGGTTTTTTTGTGGATGTGGAGGGAAGGAAACACTTCTATACTGTTGATGGGATTGCAAACTAATACGACCTCAATGGAAAGAAGTATGGCAAATTCTTAAAGAACTAAAAATTTAGTTCTTCCATTTGATCCTGCAATTTCATTACTAGGTATCTACCCAGAAGAACAAAAATCATTTTACCACAAAGACATTTGCACCAGAATGTTTACTGCAGCTCAATTCACAATTACCAAATTGTGGAAGTAATCCAAATGCCGATCAACTCATGAATGGATTAACAAACCGTGGCATACGTATACTAGTTAACCGTAAGAAAAAGATGGAAAGGTGGGGCGCAGTAGCTCATGCCTGTAATCCTAGCACTCTGGGAAGCTGAGGTGGGTGGACTGCCCTGAGCTCACAGGTTTGATACTTGTCTGAGTTAGAGTGAGACCCCATCTCTAAAAATAGCTGGGTAGTATAGTGGGCGCCTGTAGCCCAGCTACTTGGGAGGCTGAGGCAAGAGAATCACTTGAGCCCAAGAGTTGGAGAGTTGGAGGTTGCTGTGAGCTATGACACCATAGCACTCTATCTGAGGTAAGCTATGACACCACAACACTCTATTAAGGGTGACAAAGTGAGACTCTGTCTTAAAAAAAAAAAAGGAAAGAAAAAAGAAAAAAATGGAGACCTGGAGACTTTACATCGTTTATGTTTAACTAGATGGAGTTGAGACACTTTCTTCTTAGTAAAGTATTTCAAGAATGGAAAAAGAAATATCCAATGTACTCAATATTAATATGAAACCAATATATAAAAAACTATATGTCCACATAAATGATAAAACACAAATATAGTCTAGGGAGGGGAGAAGAGAGAGAGGGCAGGCAATTGGTGGGATCTCACCTAATGTGCACAAGGTGAGGGCATTCAGCGCACCCCCTGGTTGAGGGTCTAACTACAGCTTGAACTTTACCTTAGAAATTGAAAACAATGTAAACTAAGAATTTGTACCCTCATATTAATTTGAAATAAAAAATATTTTAAATGAATAGTATTTCTTACAGTGTAAATGTGCTTGAAAGAATGTCTTCTTAATTTCTGTTTGGCATCAACTAACATCTAGAAAGAGAACAGAACAAGGCAAGTAGAGTTTATAGGTCTTCCTGATGATGACTAAAGATTATAGGTCTTCCTGATGATGACTAAACTCAGTGTTTTTTGAAATCTATGTAATTGGCCTACCCTTCTGTTAACAGTCATCATAATGGTTGTAGTTTTGAAGTAAAATTCTTAGATGTATGGAAAACTGAAAATTAGGATAATTCAGCCATAAAATCATGTAGAGTTTTCCAGGGAAAGAAGAAATAGAATGGAACCATGGTAGGGTACAACCAGTATTTGTAAGGTTTTATTTATAAAAATGATTAGAAGTAAATATGGCAAAATTTTATAATACATTAAAGTTGGGTGGTTAAGTGCATGGCATTGGTTACATTGTCCTTTGATTTTTTTCTATTGAACTATTTCATAAGATAGTTTAAAATACTAACAAAATTTAAAAGTATCGAATACATGAACATGTATCTCCATCTACCTAGCAAGTATTTTTCAAATATTGTACTTTATTTAAGCATCATAAAATCACTTTTGGTAGCCTGGGCAGAACTCTGTATCCTCATTTTATCAGTGAAGAAGAAAAGGCTTAGCAATATTAACTTATGTCATCAAGGTCACAAAAAATTTGAATGCTGCCAGAGCTGAGGTTGGAACTCAAATGCTATGGTTGAATGCTTATGCCCCTTTCATATGTTAATACTTAAACACAAGGTAATGTTTTAAGAGGTGAGACCTTTGAGAAATGACTAATTCAGGAGGGCTCTGACCCTAAGAATGGGATAAATGTCCTTATGAAAGAGGCCTGAGGGAGACCTTTCCCTTTCCACCAAGTGAGGACACAGCAACAAAGTGAGGCCCTCACCAGACGCTGAATTTGCTGCTTCCTTGATCTTAGACTTTACCAGGCTCCAGAACTGTTAGCAATAAATTTCTATTGTTTATAAATTACCTAGTCTAAGGTATTTTGTTATAGTGACCGAAACAGACTAAAACAACAAATATCCTGCCACACAGAATGCACTTTTCCCTAAATAAGGGCAAAATTTTTCAAATTTATTTTATTAATGCAGTAATATTTACCACTGATCTCTATAATCATTTAATGATTTAATGTGTACCTTAGTAACAATATGATGGTTTGATATGCCAGCAAAGTAAGCAAGTATATTAAGAAATAACATTTAATAGCTTTTGATAGTAAAAAGGTAACTCATTTCTGATACACATTAATTTCCTTTAAATATTTTCTGCAACATGATGAGGCATTTAAAAAAATTTAAAGTAACAAATTTTATTACTTGGAATACTTGTAAATAAATGACATCAATTTAGTTCTCTAAAGTAAAAAGAGAAAAAAAGGTCCACACAAGGGATCCAGAATACACTGTGTCCTGCCTTTACCACGTTAACAGCTATTTAGATAAAAACCCTCCTAATTCATTCATTCTGGTATTCTCTTCTCCAAATACTATGTATGCTGGTTGAGTGTTGTGGATCACACCTATAATCCCAGCACTTGGGAGGCCAAGGTGGGTGGATTGCCTGAGGTCACAGGTTCAAGACCCGTCTGGGCTAGAGTGAGACCTCATCTCTAAAAAAAAAATACTGTGTATGCTGATTAGGAACATCCAGATAAGTGCCTGCATTCTGACTATTTAATGCTATGTCAGCAAACCTTTATTCAGAAGAGAATTATTTTGTAACTTTTGTATGATATATAAATCAGCAAGTTTAATTATAAAATTTATGTCTACCTATAATAGTTAATGTTACTTTTAATAATATAAAATAAAAATCGAAGTGGTGTATTATAGCATTTCTTTTCCTTAAAAAATATTTAGGATAAATATAAATATTTATGTCTACCTATAATAGTTAATGTTACTTTTAATGTCTACTTATAATAGTTAATGTTATTTTTAATAATATAAAATAAAAATCAAAGTGGTGTATTATAGCATTTCTTTTCCTTAAAAAATATTTAGGATAAATATAATATAAATATTTATAGGGTTTGCTGGTTAAGTATGACAAGCTCCATGTAATATACCAGTCTGATATTAAGGGATTTAAAAACATCAATATTTAAAGACACAAAATTTGATTCAGAACTACTGGAACTGGAATAAATAACCTATGGATGTTATTTCTTGAAGATAGTCCAATGAAGTGGAATTTATCAAATTTAAACTCTAGTAAAAGTACTTGCAGCAGCAGGATAATGTGAGTAACAGGAGATGGGAAAGAAATGGAAGGACTTGGGGGGACTTGCTGACTCCCTTCCTCAGTCAGACCTCATTGTTCACTGCTGACTTGTTCCCTTGGAACTTGTCCAAAGGATTTGACATATTCCTTTGGAACATATTCAAACAGAGAGAATGGATCTTTTTCTTTCCTAAACCTATAGCAGAGCCCTTCCTCATAATTCGGAGTTGCCTGGGCAGTATGTGGTAAGAAGCTAGACAGAGCAATGTGAGGCTATACTTCTGTCCTTACAGGGCCCCAAAGAAAGACCTTATTACCAGAGACATCCAACCAATTAGATTCATCTGGGTCAAGGTCATTCTCTTAGGCATGAACATAGCCACAGATCATTTGAGATGACTGTTAAAGCATTACCAGAGAACATGATGAAAAAAGAATGCCAGTATAAATTCTTAGTTTTATTTTATTTATTTTTTGCAGTTTTTTTCTTTGGCCGGGGTTGGGTTTGAACCCACCACCTCTGGCATATGGGGCTGGTGCCCTACCCCTTTGAGTCACAGACACTGCCCTACACTCTTAGTTTTAAATGCTTATACATGGATTTAGTATTCAGATTACATCTTAAAGAACAGAAAAGCATATAAAGGAAAAAGCCAGAATAAAGGGAAGATAGCTAAAATAAAAATGATATCACTAGAAAATTAAAAGCTGAAAAATTTAAAAAGTCAAAAAACTGGTTATTTGAAAAGACAAATCCCTAGTAAATATCTCTTAAATAGAGAAAAAAATATATATCCAAAAAGTAGGGTATAGTAACTAACAAAGACAGGCTTCTTAAAATTTCTTAAATACCCTGAAAAACTATATGGCAGTGTATTTCAAAGTAATTTTTCCTTTATAATGTCGAACAACCCTTGGAGAGGTGACTGCTTTACATAGTAAGTCACTGGGCATCCCTTCTCTTCCTGAGTGATTTCTTCCACACTCAAAATTCCCACTTTAATTTGCTGTCTCCCAATCTGAGGGTCTAGCCCATGGTGCTCCATAGTCTAGTCCAAAGTCTACCACATCTCTCCAGCTGAGCATTTTACAAGAAACTCAAAGTCACAAATCCCAAATAAAACTTGTATCTTCCTTTAAACTTGTTCTTCTTTCTCAAGCAGAGGGACATGTTCAACTTACTGACTCTACAGAATAAAATGAAGAGACAGGTTAGATAGCCTACCTTGAAGGGCAGAGTTCTATTTAGGTCTGCTAACATCATGAGAGTAGTGAAAAATTAACAGAACCCTGGCCCTACCAAGAGTAAATTTTTATGGCCCCATGAATATTTCATTCTATGGAAAACCAGAGTAGCAACCTCCTTCCCATGGGAAGAACAACAAAGCCTGAGCAGAATTTTCTTCATGGACAAAGCAGAGATGTGAGGAATAAATGAATGGATCTTTCCTCAACAAAAGTTTCTTCATAAGTAAAAATATGCCAGGAAAATAAAGTTGGGTTTATGGTACACCATAAATAAATCATGAGTTGCAAGAACAATCTCTTAAAGGAAAGAAGTACAAACATTTAGAATCTTTCAATGAAGTTTGAGGGAATTCCAGAGTTTAAGGGAGAAGAGAGTTGTGAGCAACTAGAAGACTGTCTCTTCTCTCCCTGTGGGATATAAAAGGAAAGAAACTCAGGGTGAAAGTAGTCTATAACAGTTCTGGAAGAGGGAGATGTTCCTGATATTGGCAGGAAAAAACCAAAGAGGTAATTGGTCATTTGGTTGGTGTCCCTGAGAGTTTCTTTGGCACGGTGTCCCAGATTCCCAGGCATTATGCTCTCATAAGGCTGGACACCGAACTGACTCCTCACTTGCATCACCACTGGCATATCTTCCCGCCCTGCCTTTCTCTAATCCCGTGTCGCCTTCCTTTTTATTTTGCAGTTTTTGGCCAGGGCTGGGTTTGAACCCGCCACCTCTGGCATATGGGGCCAGCGCCTTACTCCCTTTGAGCCACAGGCGCCACCCCTAGTCCCGTGTCCTATCAAAACTCCTGCAATGCTCCAGCCTCCTTCGAACAGGGAAGACATGGTTGCCTCATCCCATGGGAAAGCCTGATATACATTTTTTCACTGAAGTATCATTATATGTGGATGAGTGCACTGACATTAGGATAGCAAGCACCAAGGCTTGACTTCTACCTAATTAAATTGCTGGGTTAAATCATGTTCTTCAAAGCCAGGCCCAGGAAGATAAATGTTCCATATTGTCACTCATATGTGGAGCTGCAGAGGGTGATCTCATGGAGGCAGAGAACAGAACGATAGCTAACTGGAGGCTGGGAAGGGGCGAGGCAGATGTAAAGGGCTTGGTTAAAGGTTGCAAACATGGAAGCAGATGGAAGGAGTTAAGTTCTAGTGTTCAATAGCAGGGTGACTATAGTTATCAATAATATACTGCCTATTTCAAAATAGCTAGAAGGGAACATCTGAAATGTTGCTAACACAAAGAATTGATAAATGTTTGAAGTGACAGATATTCTAAAAACCCTGATTTGATCATTATTCATTGTATGCATATATTAAAATACAAAAGAATCTCCATAGTTGACCACCTCCTCAAGTTGGCCTAGTTTTCATAGACTGGACATGTACCACCTGTACATATCAGTACAGTAAGGCCTGGTGACTGATGTTGACCACTGCCATATGTTGACTAGTTGTTATAGTTCCTTGGGTGGTCAACTTATGAAGTTCCTACTATATCATATATCCTATAAATAGTTATACTTATTATGTAACAATAAAACATTTTTGGTCAAGTGTTATGGATCATACTTGTATTCCATACTTGTATTCCTTGGGAGGAGAAGATGGGAGGATCACTTGAGGCCAGGAGTTTAAGACCAAACTAAACAACATAGTGAGACCTCATCTGTACACAAAATAGAAAAAGTACCTAGGTGTAGTGGTACACACCTGTAACCTCAGCTACTTGGGAGGCTGAGGCAGGAGGATGGCTATTGAACCCCAGAATTTGAGGTTGCTGTGAGCTATTTCATGTCCCACTGTACTCTATCATGGACAATGGTTAAGGGACCTAAAAGATCACATGTTGAAAAGTTAACAAATCAAAATATAAAATTAAAATAATCTAAGAAATACTAGCAATTGAATAAAACTAAAATACTAACATTATCTGAAACTAAGGAGTGTCATTCTAGGGGACATGAATTTTAAAATTTGAGTAATGTGAGACCAAGAGAACATTTCTACTTTTCCCCAAAACATAGATTGGATTTAAAAAACAGCTTACAAGAAGGGAAGACAAAAGAAGTCTTGATAGACAAGGGGAGTTTAGAATATAAAAAGAAAGAAATTAAACGAAACGCTGGTATAACAAGCAGTTTGAAAGATTATTTGTAAGGTTAAGTAAGATTATATTGATCAATCTGTTCATGTTTGCTTACTTCTTCCCTGCACATCAAAGCATCAAAGATTGCTAAACAACAAGGGAACAGGGGAGCTAATTCTGCTTCATCTGCCATCTATTCTTGATTTGGATTTGCCACAGCTTATGAATTTCTCTCTCATAGCCATCTGAGTGGCAGCACGTTCAGTGGAAAGTGTCAACCTCTATGAGGATCCTATAGCTTCCACCTCCCACACCACCCAAATGCTTAGTGGGATGCAGGATGCATTCTCTCTGCCGCAAATTATATCAATAGTTGGAATCACGGAACTCATGATACCAGGCAGGGCAACCATACATGCTCACTCTGACTGGCCACTTGTGTACAAAGCAGTAAGTTATTTTCATTCCTTTCATAAAACTGCCAGGGGTACGCTCTCTGTAAATTTAGCAAGTGACACTGTTGTCCCCATCATGTGGCATAATCATGGCTCATGCTGTCTGCCTTCCTTAAGTTGAGGCAAATGGATAAACACTTGAGTCAAAGTCAAGAATTCCTGTTATATAACATCCCCTTGCTTAGACAGAGACATGAAGAGTCATGTGGTTCAGTGGAAAAGCATGGACACTGGCACTAAATAAGCTTCACTTCCATTTCCAGCTGTCACTTCACTGCTTTTGTGATTTGACATAAGTACTTTTGACTCCATGTCCAGGTTTGTAAAATGGGGATGAATAATACCTATGTTTTAGGGTTGATGTAAAAATTTAATAAAATTTTGATACATCTAAAAATATAATGAAGTGTCCTAGATTTGTCTTTTTTATTATCTCCATATATCATTAATGTAACTATAAAGGATTGTTAGCATGCTTAATAAATTCTGTATACCCAGGTCTACAAAAGGCACAAGGGAAGTAGATGCTGAACAATGGTAACTACTATGATAGTAAATTGCAATATGTACATAATTAATCAAAAGATTATAGGAAAGTCAAAGCTTTTTCATGTGTAGAAAAATTGATTTTCAAAAAACTTGACTGAGATTTTAGAGACTTTGATTTAATTCTATTCAACAAATACTGTGTAGTTTGTTAGGTTGTTCCAAGTACTATATGTGTAAGATACAACAGTCCCCGCCCTCAAGATGTTTACTATCTAAGGAAGTGAGACAACAACTATAAACATAATGAAAGACCACAAAGTAGAAAGTATAAAAATTACATGTTTGGAGATTCAAAGAAGAAAGAAATACATACATTTGACTGGTTTGGGAGAGCATCCTGAACGTGCTCCCAACTAATGGGCACGATGTAACCGTACATGGCATACCTCCTGGGTGGGGACACAACTAAACAGGGACCTCCCCTAACAAAAATGCAAACGTTGTAACCTCATATTAATATGAAACAAAAAATAAGATAAAATAAAATAAAAGAAGATATCTAACACGGGCCTTAAAGGACGGTGGATCTATAAAAGTTTGAGAAGGGCTGGACTCCAGTCAGAAGACATCTGTAACATCAGGTTAAACAATTTCTGAATAATTCAAATTGGCTATAAGGCTTGGGTGATTAGAATAACAACATCTTTCAAAACTGGGAAGTTAAGAGAAAATTAGGAAAATCAAAAGTTTGGTTTGAGGGAAGCAAAGCCTATTGAGAGAGCTATTCAGCAGAGCAGGCAGCTAAGAATACAGGATGAGAAGGAGATATTTGGCGTAATCTGTACCCTGTGAAAGTTTAAAGCAAGGAAAGGGATTAGATGATGATCACAGAGAATGGAGAAGATGGAAAGAACACACTTTGGGGGAGGGGTCAATCTATATTGAGGGCATGGCAGAAGGAAGAATAGCTGTGAAGGAGACTTAAAGACTTAGTGACTTAGAGGAGAAACATGTTTAGGATTTCTGAAGTTCAGCGTTAATGCTATGAAGAAATTAAAGAATATGAGGAGAGGAAAAGGCCACTGAATTTGGACATTTGGAGATCTAAAATACAAGAGATATGTAAAAAGATAGTATAATTTTAACTGTATACTGTTCTTAACAGTATAGACAAGAGTAAAGGAGCATGTCATGTTTGAAAGAATGAACTTTGGATCCAAGAAAACTTAGATCTGAACCCTTGACACTTCCTAGTGGTAAGCTTGGACAAATGACATCTCTGAATTTGTTCCCTCTTTTGTAAAGTGATGATAATGATATCTAACTCATAGCTGTTGTAATATTAAATTAGATAATATATGAAATGCTGAGTACAGTATCTGGTACATATTAAGTACTTGGCAAATGTTAGTTTCTTTTCCCTTAGTCTCTAGGAAACATAAAGCAGATGATGCTCCTTTAGTGAAGGAAAGATTTAAGATAATTAAAAAGATGTAAAAAGAAACAGGTAATAAAGGAAAATCAAAACTCATAAATTATGAAAAAAAGAATGTGGAAGGAATAACAAATTTAAAAATCTAATAACACTTAGAAAGTGCATGGGATGAGGGGTGTGAAGATGGTTTTATTCTGAGAACTATCATTTGTTATAAAATTGCTTGGGTAAACTTGCTTAATTTTCTGAACGGAAATAAGAATTTATAGAACTGAAATAGGAATTCTAATTTTATTCATCAAAAATGACTATGAAGGATCAAACATGATAGGAATATAGAAAGACAATGTGCAAATTATCACACAGTAAAAAGACAGCATTGCCAGATGGCATATCTGTGTAACATTTAATCATATTACTGCTATGCATGTCTGTATAGGTATGGA
Source organism: Otolemur garnettii (assembly GCF_000181295.1). NCBI lineage: Eukaryota > Metazoa > Chordata > Mammalia > Primates > Galagidae > Otolemur > Otolemur garnettii. The sequence continues at coordinate 893,416 of NW_003852562.1, forward strand.
CACATTGAACTACTGGTTGTTACCTGGGTATCAATTGTGCACGATTCACAATTCTTACCGACACCCGAAGTGCGACTTTTTATTACCTATTCCTGAGAATACAAACCCGCTATGTAGACAAGGATGAAGTGTAGTGTTCTTGTTCCCAAATTAGTTTTTGAGTCTGAGTATTTCCATTGAGTACATATTTAAGATTGTAATTTGATCATGTGATTTTCCTACTAGCCCAATGCACAGAAATATATAAAGTTTCTGCAACATTTAAAGTTAATTCCACATCAGGAGTAAATTATAATCAGAAGGGAATTCATGTCCCAAAAGGTTTCTTAGATTCCAACAAAACACCTGTGTTATTATGCTGCAACCAGAAGGACAGTGGTTGCTATAATTGCATCTTATTGTGTGAGATGTAATTGGGCAAATGACAAGTTATAAGAAATGGGTAATAAAGGAAAACATAAATGAAGATTTTAGTATTCTAAACTTTTAATTACCTCTACCCTTCATTTGGGGAAGGGAAAATATGCTTACTATTATCTGCAAAAGGCAGCTACTACATGAAAGGAGAATGTGCTTAGAAAATGGAAGGAAGAGTCAAAACTGATTATAAAATATATTGCTTTTTTGACCTAATGATCTCAGAATAATCAAAATGACAATATAATGGATTTTGAAATGTTTCATCACTGAATGTGAATCAGTAAATTTAAAAGGGCAGTTATTTTGGCAATGCCTAAAAGATGCATTTTGTAATTTTGGTTTTTAAATGCATAACTAATAGTGAAAGCTGCCATGCACACAAAAGAATAAACATTCTGCTGGATTTTTGTTGTAATTTTGGAACATTCAAAAGGTTAAACAGTCATCATGTGTTTTTTGATAAAAAAAAAAAAGGAGGTGACTAAAAAGTGCCCTGTCAGTTTTTTACTCCTTGCCAGATGCATTAAAATGCAGCTCTGAGCACCTTTTCCCCCCTAGTCTGGAATTTCAGGAGCAAAGAGTACAAAAGAGCTGATGAGCAATGAATGCTTCACCCTTCCTCAATTAATCTTGTCTCTCTACCTTTGCTTTGGCTCTCCTTCTACATGAAGGTAATAATGACACCCTCATCCATTATCCTTTTATCCCTGTTATTCTCGTGAAATTGCTTAATAATATGTTACAGATTCGTCTTCACTCACATAATTCTTCCTGTCATTTGCAGTATATCATCCTACAAACATACAGCCCACTTTCACTGGCCGTTCTTTGAAGATTATTGTCAGTGACATCTTCAGGATGCGTTTGGAATCTGGAGCATCATTTCTGTTGCAATGGGGAATTACACTGACTTATCTGTCATTGCCAAAAGCACAACAAGCAATTCAGTGTTAATGCAAAGGTAACACAGGTTTTTATCATGCTGCCAGAACAAGAGCTCTTGTAAATTTATGCTAATGTGGCCCTTTTAGAGTTTAATAACCTCTTACCCTACTGGAAAAAGACCCACACGTACACAAACATTTACGAATGCACCTTCCCTATACTTCCAGTGATAAATGATCAACTGGCAATTATTTTAGATCTGTGTTTTTGTTAATACTAATGTTAGTTTTTCTCAGAGTATTACACAGATACAGACAACAGTAGAAATTAAACGATTCCATTTCAATCATCAAAGTGCTAAATTATTTTGGTGCAAAAATGCTTTAACTCAAAGAATGAATAAAAGTTCCTCTACGACGACTGCTTTAGTAGGCTTTTCATCAAGAGTTCAAGACCACTACAAATGAGCAGTTTTTCCTGATTGAGGGTGGCATTCCAGAGGGACCCAGGCAACCCAGTGTGCATGCCAAGTCTGACAACACATGACAAGCTGGTCGGCGTGCAGTAATTTGACTAATTATACCGGATTAGAGCATATTAATGCAAGCTGTTTTCTCCAGAGTTAATGACCTGCTGACTGGGTTCTGTTAGGCCCCACTAGGTCTACAGGCAGCTAAAAAACAAAACCCTGTTTTGTAAGCCCTCGTCATTTCACATCAGTAAATGAGTATATCAAACTAGTGAGCAGCAAAATGTAAGCGACATTTTGTCTGCTATAAACCCACGCAGGCTTCGCTAACTTTCTACCTCAAGGGCTTCTTTATATAAAATTGATGTCAGTTTCTTTCTTTCTTTCTTTCTTTTTTTTTTTTAAAGAAGTAGCCAGAAAGTAGTCTGGGGAAAAAATAAATAATTTTAGCAGTATGTTATTGTTGGATAGATAAAGGCTGCTGTTTAATAATATAGTTTATATGAAAACACTTTAAAATATATATTAATTTTATTACACATGTATTTCTCTGTGACAAGAATATTAAAAATAGTCAAAAATTAATCTTTTCTAATCTCAAACCTTATTTTGAAAGAGATTCCTAAAGCACAATGGGATTTTTATGTTTCTTTACAAAGTAGCTGGTTGATTTAAAATTACATAAATTTAGAAAAATGTAACATTAGTATTTTCAAATTATCTGTCCATTTCTTTAAAATTAGCTAGCTCATACTTAACTAAAAACTGGCTAGAATCAGTTTGACATGTCCCAAATGTGTTGTAATATATATAATTTATATTTATAGCTTGCTTCTGAAAAGATATAAAGCAACTTATAGGAATGTAAAAAAATACAATTCAAATTAGAAATATATGAAAAAACCAGGTCAAAAGAAAATGAATCCAGGTGTGAGGTTGACAATAAAAATAAAAAAGCATACCCCAGAGTCACTTAACGTTCTTGTGTTTGGGCCACAAATTTGTGAACTCCCAACAAGCAATGTTGAAAAAGAAGTTATCATTTTACCACAAAGTTAACAAGATAAAAACAAACCAGTTCAGAAGTAATTGTACAATTATTCCTAACACTAAAACTAGAACTATATTTATGCCAAGGGTTTTCCAAAAAAGGGCACTGCAGAGTGTAATGAATAATGTCTTCAACAATACTGTTACACCGAATTTCAAGGTTTATCGTATTTCCCAAAGCACAACTTAGCAGATTCAGTCCTACAGAGAGGTAATACAAGATAGCCCTCGTCTGCCTTTGACAGAAATGGGCTCACCCAGTTTTTCTGGAAGGGGCTGACCTATGAGGACCAAGAGGTACCTTCTCTGAGCTGAATCAATAGTCCTGAGGTTTGCCAATACTCTGTGGTTTGGCCTAGCTTAAGAGTATGAGCTGAATGAGTCAGATTCACTCCGCAGAGAACTGGAAATAGGAAATGAAGAAAGAACTGTGTAATTGGCAGTGGGAGCGAAAGCTGAAATGTTACAATGGAGTGAGCCAAGGTAGGACTCTGGCAGACTGAAATTACAAAGAACTGAGGTTATGAGTAAGGACAGGAAGCTGATCTGCTGAGAGAGAAGAAAGGAAAATCATAGATGTGCAGACCGAGAGGTTTATGGCAGAGGGACAGAGAGAGCAGGTGGTCCCGAGGGTTGATTTACGTCTTTTTTAAAAATTCCAGACCACATACACCTATAGTAAAGCCTGTGTTTCTTGAGGTCACTTGAATAAGGCCTAGTTTGTGTAGCCAAGAAATTTAATCAGAACGGAGGTCAACATGGTGGCCCAGATTCATAGTTTGTGCTAATCAGGTTTAATCCAGGAATACAGACTATTTAGGAAAATACAGGAATGAATGGATGTCTCAACCTTCAGGTGATCCTCTATAAACACTGTTTCACTCAGTCAAGATTTTGATATTGGGCGGCAGTGTGCTTAAGATTTTACTCCCTGTCATGTAGCTGTAGTGCAACAAATGTGTGTTAGTAATTAAAAGCAAAACCACGAACTTCCACTGACAGTTCAAGAAAGGGGTGGATTTGACAAGCTTTTTTGGAAATTGAGGTTTTTAAAATGCCTTCCTGAATAGAAAATTCTTCCATTTCTGATATGGGTAACCAGAGCAGAATTAAGATTTGGCTGGGAAAACAAGTCCTCTCTAATGCATAAGATGATAGGAAATCTATCTCCAAAGTTTTGCTCCACCGCTAAAAGCCATAAAATTCGTCAAAAAACAAGCACAGTAGAGGCAGTTATAAATATCAAGACGTCTACACTGGGCATTAAAAAACCTTTCAGCAAAGGTATTCACAGATGACGCAATTTCAAGTTATACTTTTTAGTCACCCTGCTATACTAATTCCTGACAAATAATACTCTCAGACAACTAATAAGCTCATTATTACTTAACAATACACAATATATAACTTTCCATATATTTGAAATAGCAAGATATGGGACAACCTACAGAGTATCTCTTTGTAGCACTTAAACAATTAAAAAATGGCATAACTTCTTTCAAGAAAATACTAAAACAGGCCGTATGACAGACTTTAATGTTGCCTTACTAATGACAATATACTTCACTACCATTTGTTGCTAACTGCAGGTATACAGAGATATTTGACTACACTAGAATATTATAAATATATACTCTGCAAGAAATATCTGAAGAGGGTTTGAAGATTCTGGATGGATGGATAACAAACCCAATAATCATTATGCTAACTGATGAACTATTTTTTCTTTTGTTGTCAAATGTGTTCCTGGCTCATAAAATCTGCAAGTAGATTCTGTACTTAATTGTAGGTTTAACTCAACTTAAGGTATGTAAGTATCCTGAGGCACAGAGAAAACTATTGTATCTTGATAATACTCAATAAATACAATATTTTAAACATCCTACATGGTTAAAAATTAATTAAATTCCAGTCAATTTAAGCAAAGAATAGCATAGCTACTTCACGGAAATTTGCACAGTGACTTCTGTCATCAATGACAACTGCAGGTTGACTGTATAAATAAATACATCTCAGTATTACCAATGACTTTCAGAAATGTATCAAGCTTTTGAGTATTTACTCATTGCTGTTATTTAAGTGGACCACAATTATTTTAAAATAAACACACATTTCTTTCCATAGCAATCTTGAACTGTGCATATATCATCCATTATATTTTATTATTTTCCAACTTTTCACTTATTGCTATGTTGTGTGAAAATCCATTAAGAAGTCACTATGGGACTTGATATGAAAATGAAGAGAACTAATTTCCCAGAAAGATGGCACAAAGTGTGGTGGCAAGAGTCGTGGATATTACTAAGGTCTGCGGGCTAGAATCTCAGCTTTAATTTTTACTTCCTATATGCCTTTTAGGTAAGTTACTAATCTTAGGGGGGTCTCTCAAGCCTCAGTTTCCTCAACTGTAAGATGAGTGGCTAACACAGGCGTAAGGACTAAATGAGATACTACACATGGAAGGTTCTAGCATAATGGTTGGCACCTAGTGGATGCTCAGCGAATGCTTCTTTCTTCTCTCTTTTATCTTGCTTCCTTCTTTTTTATTTCTTTGCAAGTTAAGTTCCTTTTTCTCAGCTTCAAAGAACAGTCACACGTGACACTGCACAAAATACAAACAGGCCCTCAGCAATACTGTTTACACCCAGAGCTGGGTAACTTCTGCCTAGATGGGTAGGGACAACAGAGCTGAAAAAATAAGTCAGAATATGGAACGGACACTGAAGTGTATATATAGATATATATAATTTATATCACAGTCAAGAGTGCTATATAAATTCATAATCACGTCAAGTGTGACGTGGTTGTATGAAGTTGCACGGTGTACTTCCTTAGTCTTATCTAACTTGTGAATAAAAATATCTCTAGAACACATCACTATCTTTATCTGTAACATATGGTGCAGACACATGCAGCCTTAGACAAGTCCCCTGGATTGCTCTTTCAACTCCTCTTTGACCTCACAATCTTAATCTCTTCTACACAAATATTCTGGAGTCACCTCTGGTACAAACTCACTTCAAATGTTTTCAAAAATATGCTTAGAATAACAAATATTTGAGTGGCTATAAGGGACAGCCTCCAATATAATTCCATATTTAGGTCAAATCTTTTAATATCCAAAAGTGTGAGATAAAACATAATTTGAAGTCTTCATGATGACATTGAATAAATTTGAATGAAGTTTTCTCTTCAGCTTGAAAAATAAAAATACATATAATGTCATGAAGCCCTCGACAGTCTGCTGAAATAACCCTTGCCATAATGACTTATTTTCTTCTTACTCAATGTAATAAACCTTTTTAGTCCCTATCTGGCTGACCCCTTCGGATTTGGCACTGTCGGCCAGTCAGCCTTCTTTTTTTCTTTCAGTCATCATTTTTGAAACTTTTTTTGACTGCCGCTACCAATCTCCTGATTTTTTTTTTTTTTCACCAGCTCTCCATCTATTCCTTAAGTGCCCTTTGAAAATATCTCTTTCCCTTTTGGTCTTTAAAAGACTGGCATCCTTATAACAGGGAATCAGGAAGTAAAGGCATTAGAAGGGAACACCAAACCCAACTGGCTTGTGCTGGTGGCCAAATGCAAGAATTTAGAGGCCTCTCTCTAACCTAGTAGATTGGGCTTCCAGTTTTGCCACTATTTGCTTTGAATTGACCATTCAGGCATTTGCCTATGAACTTAAAAGAACTCCACTCCCCCCACTGCCTTATATATACTGCTAGGTCTGTCTGTCTCTGTCTTGCCTGACTCATCATTGCTATTTCATGTGACCCCTGGACAGAGAACTGCTCTCCTGACTCATTACGCCTTCCCTGCACAGAATCTGTAAGTAGTAACTCCCTCAACTTATGTCCTATTGTGGTGGTGTATTGAATTTGTGCCTTCTATCTGAACAATCATGAGCTACCCCAGGCTGGGTTTTCCCTAGGATATCAGGAAGAATTCATAGTTGGGCTCCCAGCTCCAGATGGTCAGGCAGGTATAAACTGGACATGGACCTCACAAGAGCCACAAGGGCATGTTCCAGGTTCCCTTGTGAGGACTCAGTGGTGGTGGGTCAGAACACTCAGCATTAGGCTGTCTGCCAGTAAAAGAAATATGCACTCAGAGGCACATGATAAGCACCCACATCCAGCCCCCTTCGTCTCTCAGAAGGGAAAGGTTGCTAGCAGCTCTCGTGGTACAACTCCAGCTAAGGGCTCTCAAAACAACCTCCCATCCAGCTTATCCAGTTCCACATCTTTAGTTACCACTATATTCTGATGTCTCACTGATTTACCTGCAGCTCCACTCCCTTGAGTCTAGAGCCAGATACTCAAATGTCCTTTCATTACCAATTAATTATTAAATGCCTCCACTTACCTTTTACTGCTTTTTCTTAGAATATAAGAGTAGGGTGGCGCCTGTGGCTCAAAGGAGTAGGGTGTCAGCCCCGTATGTCAGAGGTGGCCGGTTCAAACCCAGCCCCAGCCAAAAAAAAAAAAAAAAAAAAAAAATTTAAAAAAAAAAAAAAAAAGAGTATAAGTTTATTTTATATTAGAGAAAGGGAAGAGAGTGGGCGAAAGAGATGAAGAGAGCAGAGAGCAGGGAGTGAGAGGGGGAAAGATGGGAGTGGGGAGAGAGAAAAGCAGCCAGACGAAGAATGAAAGGAAAAAAATTTAAGAAGGAGAAAAAAAAAAAGCTCTTTGTACTATTTCTAAAAGTAAGGTTCTCGCATCTCCTAGACCCAGACCAACTTTAGCTTCCTCCAATGGTCACTCCCAGAGAATATAATCAACCCTGTGGCCATAAACCTGGGAGTCAGCCTCTCTCTTACTTCCCACATCCAATCAGTTCCCAAGTTCTACCCACTTTACTCCTGAAATCTACCAAATCCATCCACCAAAAAGTCTTTCAGCATTACTGCGATACAATTTGTTCTTTGCACTCAAGTCAGAGTGATCATTAATTGGAAAAGTAAATGTGCGTGAAATCCTTTAACAGCTTCCCCTTTCCAGTGCTTGGCAGTAAAATGTTAGCTCATCAAACATGCTTTCTAATCTCCCTCAAAACTGGGCACTTTCCTTTCTGGTCTGAATCTGGCTCACATCCTACCCCTTTCCCCCTCCCAGTACACTGAACATCCTTCAAATTCTTGAATGTATCACCTTCTTTCTCACCTCCAGGCCTTCATAGGTAGTTGTCCAAGAATGGGTTTTAAAGTTAGGTCTTGATTCCACTGATCAGCTCCGTGATCTTATTTAACTCAGAAATGTTAAAGCAAATTATTTAACTTTTCTGAGTCTCTAATTTCTCATTTACCAGTTGAGATCATAATACCTATTTTTTATGGATTATAACAATAATGAAACAAAGGTGTTCAACAAGTAATGGTCACTAGGTTATTTCAGATGGGCATACCTATCGAGGAACAAGTAATATACAAGGAAATACTGAAGTTTCAGTGGAGTCTAGTTAACACTCTAATATAACTACTAACATGCTACTCTTAGGATGAATTATTATGATGGAAAAAGAATAGAACAATTCTATTTCAACGTATTAAATAAGGCCATTCCTGTGTAATACACAGTGAGAAGTGCACTTGTTTATTTATTTTGAGAGGTGCATTTAAAATTAAAGAACACCTAAAAATGACTGGTTCATGTGGTAGATAGGGAAATAGCAAGAAGTATAAAATCCTGGATAAGTTTTGTAGCAGACCTTTTGCTAAGGGACAAAGGCATGAAGTATGACAGAAAGAGAGGAATCAAGGATAAATCCAACATTTTGGCATTCACAACTGGATTGATGGAGTTGCAAGAAATGTGATAAGAAAGACTGTGTAATTTGGTGGGTTGGGGTGGTTGGCGAGGGCAGAATAAAAGGAAAACAGGGATTCAGAACTGGACATGGTAAGTTCACTTATTAGACACTCATGCAGAAACGCAACGTAGACCTCTGAATATAAGAGCCTCAAGTTCAAGAAAGAGATTAGGCCAGAAATATAAATTACAGAGTATATAGATGGTAATTAGAGCCACAGAGCCATAAAGATTACCAAAGGAATAATTGTAAAAAGAAAAAAAGGTGCAAGAACGGAGCTTTGGGGCCTTGTGATGTTAGGTGGTTGGGGAGAAGAGGAGGATCTGGCAAAGGAAAGTGCAAAGGGGAGGTGAGAGAGGCAAGAGAACAGAGGTCTGTGTGCTGGAAGGGGAGACCAGAGGAGACTGTGAAGGAGGGTGTCATCAGTTATGCAAATCGATGGAGATTTTGCCTGCAGGTTTAGCAAAATGGAGGTCTTTGGTGATCTTAACAAACAGATTTTTAGAGAAGTGTTGGATGCAAAGCCCAAATTGAGTAGATTTAGGAGAGACAGGAAGAAGTCACTGGAGACAGCTCTAACAGGGGAAAAATTCACAGGAGACCCTTACTGTCATTCAGAGTGGAAGGATGGATAGTAAAAGGGATTCTACAACATGTAATTAGATGACTTATCAAGTTCCTTCAAATTTTATGGCAGTGGTTTTATAATTTGACCAACAGTTTGGAGTTAAGAACACTGGCCTGGGAATCAAAAGAGTGAGGCTGCTCTTCTAACTTGTTATATTACTTGTGACAAGTCATTTCCAGGCCTTATTTATATTGAAGAATTGGACTGAAATAATTTATCACAAATTCTAACTCTAAAAATTTATGAGGTGATCTACCTAGGATTTATCTTTTGACTGTGTTGTAGGGAATGAGTGACTGAGAAGCAGAACACCAGAGGTTATTGGGGCCCAGGCATTTCTTAGTCCTTACCTATTACCAGGTGTCCTCAAACTGCGGCGAGCCTAGGAGATTTATCCAGCTCACCAGGTGTTTTTGCTGCTGCTGCCTGTCCTGCTTAGCAGCTGACTCATCCAGGGCCTGCAGTGCAGCCCTCCAACGGTCTGAGGGACAGTGAACTAGCCCTCTGTTTAAAAAGTTTGAGGACCCCTGATTAAACGTTCCAAAGGTCTGATGAGGTCCTAATGAATAAAGGTCTTAATGGTCTTGGTTTCTGGATGCAGAAACTAGAAACACAAAAGTGAAGTGGCTTTGTATGTAAGTTTGGCTACTTCTGAAACCTAGTTTGTTTAAATTGTAGTATTGTGATATCATAGATAAGGTGACCAGATGTCCCGCTTTTGGCAGGGCAGTCCTGATTGTTAACAATTTGTTCCACATCCCACGGCGTTTTAAAAAAGTCCTGATTTTTAGAAAGAATGTATGACAAGCTAGGGAACATCGGGAGAAAGGAAGGGAATATACGGTTTTCGGCTGCCATGTGGCTATTTCGCCAGGATATGAGTTTTATAATATTTTTGTTAATTTTAGAATGTTAAACTTTAATAATAACAAATAATTGTTGAGAACTGATTATCGAGAACTGCTTATCAAAGTTCACATTGTTGATCAGTTGTTAGAATTCAACTACCATTGTTTGGACTTAGTGAACAATGGCATTTTTTGGCATTGGCAAGTATGAAAACATTTTGTAACTGTGTCTCAGTATTGTGTGCTAGTGCTACTTAAATAAGTGATGTCAACAAATCAGCTATTCAGATAATTTAGGTTATTTATTTATTTCATGAATTTAGCAGGCAGTACTCATATAATTTATATTTTATAGTGGTGGCAAAAAGTCTAGCACTGCCCTTGAAAGTGACACTTAAGACTTACGAAGTATCATTATTAAAAAAATACATTGATAAGGAAGAAGTTAAATCTTGAGTATCAGCAAAAATCACAATAAAAAACAAATGGCTAGAAATATTTCATCATTTTGAAACAAACCATGTTCCATACAATAATGCACTAAAAACTGTGGGATACATGCTGTCCTTACCAGGAACTAATGCTGCAACTGAACGCATTTTTTCTACGGTAAATAAAGTGTGGACATCAGAAAAATCACAATTAAGTGTTGAGACTTTGGAAGGCATTTTATGTGTGAAATATAATTTAACAAATTCTTGTGAAAAATTTCATGACCTTTTAAACAACAACAGCAATCTACTAAAAAAAAAATTCACTCAAATGAGAAATATGCCAAAGAATAAAATAATACTATACATAATTTTTTAATGTATTGTATTTGTAAATTGTACTTATGCTGAAATTAAAAAAAATATATTACAATACTATTTTTGCGTTCTATGAAAATTTCTGTTGCTCCATATAGACCAAATATTTAATTAAGACCCCCCTGGTCAATGGTGTCCCGCTTTACCAATGTTAAAATCTGGTCACCTTAATCATAGATCTCTACAAGAATTTTAAATTACTCTTCTAAATTAATATATTTTATTTCTCAACCACTTATAAATCCAACAAAAATTCTACTAAGCATTTAAACAACTGCCATAAAAAGAATAAATCAGATATAAATTTAAAAGATGAAGTTAGAAATATGTAAGAGAATTTGATGAATTAATATGAATTTGGTGTTAAATGATTACAGGAATTTGACTTCTCAAATTTACCTGGTTTTTAAATTTGAATTAAATTTAATTCAAAGAAATTAGGCATCTAAATAAAACATATATTCTTATTTGGAATCATGCTTACCACATCCACATGATTCCAAAAAAGAATATATGTTTTATTTAGATGCCTAATTTGGCATTTTAAAAATTTAGCTGATAATAGATATATAGAGTGTGTGAGTTGAGACTGAAGATGTACCTTTAAATTTATATTGTCTGTGAATACAGTGGAAACTAATAAACATTTACATGCAAAAGATAATCATTGGGCCTGTCAAGGTGGCTCATGCTGTGATCCTAGCACTCTGAGAGGCTAAGGCTGGTGGATAGCTTGAGCTCCTGAGTTTGAGATCAGCCTAAACAAAAGCAAGACCCTGTTTCCACTAAAAATAGAAAAAGCTGAGGCAAGAGGATCACTCAAACCCAAGAGTTGGAGGCTGCTGTGAACTATGACACCACGGCTCTCTACTCAGGGTGACAGACTCTGTCTCCAAAAAAATGACAATAATTTACAAAAGAGATTCATCATGTAATCCATGAGGGATAGTGATTACTGCTTTAAAAGGTAAACGTTATCATTAAACACTCAGAAACCAAACTTTAACTGTTTTATATGCTCATAAAACTTAAAATAATGGAAAAATAACACCAAACTTTATGTTTTCTAATTTCCAGAGCAACAGAGGGAATCTTTGAGGATTTAGAGACTCCTTCCCCAAATCTATCTGTAGGCCCAAATCCCATGTGCTCTAACCAAGGGTGTGCTGATAAGCTAGTTGGTGGAGGGGTAGGAATGGTAACGCTGATTTGTAGGGTTTGCCAGTTTCTCTTGTATCAGTCCTTCTTCCGGGTCAGAATTCAGGCTGCCAAGCCAATGTCACTAGATCGGCATGTGAGGCTCTCACAAGCCCCCAGAAGAGCTGGCTCCAGCATGCTGTTGGCTGTTCATTTAGCACCGGAAGATTCTAATCTGCTTTCCCAGAGTAAGTGGATAAATTATGGAATAAACTCGGTGGAAGGAAGAAAGGAAAAACAGCCAGAGAAGAATGTAACCAAGAAACAAAGGTTCAGCAGTCACTTGCTTATTTCCTATTTATGAACCTAGACTAAATCTAAGCCCGAAACTTTCCTTTGAAATTGTTATTAGTTACATCTCTTCCCAGATGCCTTTTTCTACATGTTCTCTTACTTAATATATTACTAGTACAAAGTTTCATTATGTTTGTAAATGGAGAATCTAAAACACATGTGAAATGTTTTCAGTTTCTTGCAAAGAAAATAAATAAATAAGAATTTTTTTTTTTAGTGGCAAGATCTCTTCAACAGGTCAGCCCAGAATCACTTGCTCAAGAAACTATCCCTGAACTTGCTGAACAGATCACAGTCCCCAATAAGAGCATGTTCACAGTTTGAAGTTTACATTGATTTGTGTGCTTACTTGATTTCCGCCTGTCTTCCTGTTCCACTACAGCTCCCGAGGGCAGGGCAGTATCCTTTGAGCTCTCTACTGGTTCACTGGCTCAGTATCTAGCACTAACAGGTGCTTCAGAAACATTTTTACAAGGAATGAATGCGATTTTCACTGTCTAAAGATGTTCCCATGTGTATACTCTCTCTCACACACACAAATACCTACACTCTTGAAAACCATGAACATTAAAATTCAGAGAAGAAATCTAAAATTTAAAAGATGTAGTTGGGGTTTTTCTCTCTTTATATTGGAGGATTTCTAGCTGCACAAGAAGTTGGGGAAATGGAATCTGGAACATATAGGTCCAGTATTACATGATTTGTAGAAAGCAAGAATTACATTTACTAAATATTAATTTTTTAAAAGACAGATGAGTCTTCAAATGCAGCAAAACACATGAAAAGGGCAAAGGGGGCTATGAGTGCTAGAAGTCCTTGTGTTTGAAGCCACAGTGGTCTAAATAGAAACAAAGATATAACCGAGTGCAGATAAGCAAGCCTGATTACCATGCACCAGGCTGACTTTATTACTTGTTCTAAATTCTTAACAAATCAGAGACTAAAAATACAGCTTTGAAAAATATCAATATTAAGGAGAAATCTGCATTTTTAAAATTATATTCTGGAAGATTAACAGTTATATAACAGTGATAATAATTTTTAAAATTGGAAATCCGTCTTATTTGGAAGCAACAAAAATGGCTCATAGTAGAGATTCCACTAAACATTCAGCTGGTATTTTCCACACATTGCTCTGATGAAAAAGGGTAAGCAGTAAAAATGTGCTTCTGAGAGTTTTAAACCATATTGTACAGAAGTCACATCAAATTAATACTGAGGACCATTTAGAGCTTTTATTCTGAAAAGCTTTTGAAAGGGGATTAAACTATGAAAACTCTCATGATACTAAAGTATCTACTAATGGGTTGAGGAGGTAAGAAAGGAACAATGAAAGTGTTATTTTTAGATAAATCTTTACTTTGTATGTAGCAGCAAAAAGCTTTGCTCAAGGGGGCTCAGCAATAGTTTTCTAGCAATATCCCGTGCATGGAATCACTGATTAGCAGAATTTTGTTGTCTTTTTTTTTTTTTTTGAAATAGGTCATTTTCTTTAAACAGTGGCATGATATAGATAAACCACATTAACAAACATAAATATAATGTGACAGTCTAGACAAGATGAAGCAAAATGTTATCTAAGTAATGTATTTCTAAAAATACTATCATGGACTCTTTATTTTCTAGGTAACTGGTCTTTGCAAGACCTCTAAACAAACTTTTTTCCCTAAAAACATTAGTTTCCCCTGCCTATGATAATGTATTGCAGCATAAACAATTATTATTATTATTTTTTAAAAAGGCAGGAAGAGCAGGAGTGAGAGGATGAACCTAGACACTTGTCATTTCATCAAAAATAATGAATGCTCAAGAGGGTTCAACTTCATGTCTCCCCAGTCATTTGTCCAATCACGATAGGCTACCAGAAGAGAAAAGAGTAGGCAAAAAACCACACTTTCCTGATCAGCACCTGTAACCTCCCAACAACTGTATGCCAGCTGATCTGACAAGGTAACAACCCCCAAAGACAACTGGAAATGTTGTTGCTAGCCTGCTGAGTCTCCGTCAGGTAAGGGGCACACCACATGGTGGATGACAGCTTTGTGTCTGTCCCATCCCGCAGCCTTTCCCCCTCTTCCCTGACACACAGCCATGCACTCACATAACAGTCTATAGCTAATGATGCAAACATGAAGTGTAAAGTCTCCTTAATTTGACCCTTGTTAAACTCCTAATTGGATTGAAGCAGGCTCCGAGTGGAAAGCGACCCTGGATTATTCAGGAAACCTCTTACAAAATGAAGCCCAAATTACAAAAGGCTGCTTGGACTGCAGGACATCACAGAGAATAGGCAATGAATTGCAGCTGTCACTTAAGTTAAAAATCTAATCAATTGCCTTTTTTAAGCAGGTAACTTTTAGAACAGTTTCTTCATTGTGATTCTCTTCAGAGTACGCTTGACCCAAATTTAATAAGCTGCTATTAAAGCAGAAGAGCAGCTGTAGAGCAAACACTGCAGAATGAGACTGTGCATTCAGAGTCTTAATGATTTTAAAATGACTACAACCATTGCTTCATTCACCAGGAACAAAGCTCAGGCTCTCTGCCCAACAATGTCTTAACACAAACTGTCTGAGCAGACAGCGTTCATTTGTCCTTCATGAACTGCAAAGGTCAGCCGCATTGCTCAGGATATCGCAACAGTTTAATTGTGTTTCTTCTGCAGGAAGTCTGAAGGGAGAAACTTAGGAGTCCTTGGATATGAGAACTAGCTTTTCTGCAAGGAAATATACAGCTTAAGTACAGAGACAAGGGGTGCGTGATATGCAGACAGGTGTAAAACATGAAGTAATTATAGAAGCTCAAATTAGTTCTTAGGCCTGAGGCAAAAAAGAGAACAGTGCCTTGACAAAAGGGAATAGCAAATAAGGGTAGCAAACAAAAAATGGCTTGAATGTGTAAATTAGCAAGAAAAATGAGACAGAAAAGCAGCTTTACTCTACTATTATTCCCCACATGAGAACAGAGCAGCTGAGCATGATCAAGAGAGCTCTGGAGGAGAGAGGCAGGCATCAGCTCGGGGAGCCGGAGTGGCAGCTCCCACTTCCCAGTCAGTCACTCATTATGTGCTGAAGTGCTCTTGAGAAGTGCCTCTCATACTTGACCTATCATATTACTTCTTCTGTAAACACATAATCCCTGCTTGTTAGGTGGTGTCAACACTAGCATTCATTCACGATGGCAGTCTTTTTTGTGAATAGACGCTTTAGAAGTGCTGCCAAAACCAAAGAATTGACACCATAATAAAACAATCTGAATTTCAACCAGGTAAACAGATCTTACGCTTTTCTGTAAAAAGCAACGTAAAGAGCATCACATCAATTTTCTCTCATTTGGAAAAAGAAAACCCACACTGCTTGCTATGGCAAACTGTTTTCTTCTATAAGTAAGTAGTAATGATTAACTTGGGTTAGGTCCAAGGCCAGAAATAACATCCACTTTTCAATTATGTGTGACACACACTCTCCTAAGTACTCTTCAAACACCACCACCACACAAATCTCAACCAAAGGGTCATGAACAACTAATCTATAATATAAGGAAAGCATATGTGGCTTGAACCAGCATGGCCTACCCTAAGGTATTAGTGGAAAAAAATTTACAGAGCATATGATACACTGTGTTTCCACTGATGAAAGACAGAGATCAGTTAATTAAACTACAACTGTGACCTAAACATTTAATGTATGTGACTAAAAAATGTGATTTTAGTGTTTTTTTAGCTACATTTTCTTATGAAGATTCAGATTGAAGCTAAGGTATTTTCATGTCCATTTTCACTAGTTAAATAGTCAAGGAGAAAGTACAGTTTATTAAAAAGATTGGGGCATTATGTTTTTGAGCATTTTTTCTTCAAATTATCCTGATGGAAGATTTTTATGAAATGTTAACTATAATCCCCACTCTCCTAGTGCTTTTAAAAAAGTGCTTCTTCATCTAATATTGCTATAACCACCTCTAAAATAATAAATTGTGAAGTCTTCATGTGGTTTAGAAATGATGCGTCCCTGTGACTTACTCCATCCATTAGGCATAAATACCAGAGGACTCCTGCCTCTGGCCCCCTTGCTGTAGGTGCTAGATAGGAACCCACCTGTCTGTGGAGGAAGAATAGAACAGTAATTACCAGTGACGTGCCACATCCCATGGAAAATATGTTGATAATTCTTACACGTAACAGAAAAACCCAAGATTATCAATGGAATGTTTCAACCCAGGGAGGACTTTCTTTAGAAGACAGATGTTACAGTTTAAGTATTTAACCCACACATAAATAGGAAACCATCCTTATAAGCAAGTAATTCTTTGTGTCCAGCAAAACATCTACTAAGCATCTCAAAGATATATCCTTTATGAAATTTTATTTATATGAACTTTAAGGAACAGAGATTTTTTACGAAGCAAAAAGTATTAAGGATTCCATTGTTATAATCATTTAATAGCTTTGCTTGTATGATACCAAATGTGTTTGGGAAAAAGTGCAAAAAATACACAACACATTCAAGGTAAAAAATAATATCAAGTTGTACAAAGAAAGTTTAGTAAGCAGTAAACATATTCATTACTAGTGGATTTGATTATAAATAGACCTCTGAAAATATTTGGTAGAAAATTAATGGAAAAACATATAAATATATAAATATTTAGCTATATATATTAGAAAAGATAATAAGTAGAGTTCAGATTTCTCATTTTGCCTATCATTAAAAGAGATAATATACCATAACTTCCTCATTTCTATTACTTCAGAGCACTATCTAAATTGATGAATCACGGTTATAAAACAGAGAAATCAAGTTGCTGCACCCAGATTTATGCAGATATTCCTGGTGTGCAAAATTAACATCTTATAGGTAAACCAGACAAGCTAGATGCTAGCACTTTGAGGATATCAATTAATGCAGCATGAACGTAATTCCAACACTGAAAAACCATTCTGCTGTGGAAATGTTTTAGAGTCTTTTAAATTGATATTTAAAATTATAGCATTTTTCTATAATCATCAACTAATTGCCTGTTTACAAAGGTGTGTGCATATGCCTCCAGTTTGCCTACCTGAAATGTTAATGGTTAATTACAAAAATATGAATTATATATAGGGAATGACATTATTCTGACAGCTAATACTTCTTTCTGTTACAAGAATGATTATTATTTTAACAGAATGTTAAAATAAAACAACATTCTATATGTGTACATATTTTTATATTGCTACATGATAAAATCTAGAATGAATATATGATCTCTAATATGAAAAGCGAATTGTCTGGAAGGGCATGGCAAAGTCTTAACTGTTCTATATAGAGAAATGAGAATAGAAAGACTGCTTCTATGTTCTGCATTTGAAATTTTAAAAAGGTATTTCAAAAATAAACATTTAAAAAGCAAAGGAAATTTTAAAGAGAACACTAATTTGTGCCTGTCTTTATACTGGCTCATCAACATTGGGGGATTCTTGGGCTGGTGTATGCAACTTTTTATTCCCAGCAGCCATCATGTCTGGGTTTTGGATGCTCTCATGAAGAGCATGTGACTTAGACAACAGAGCAACAGAATCTTACAGTGAAGTAAAGAATTTTGTATTACCCAAGGAAGGCAGGCAGAAGAAGGACTTTGAGGTGTTCGGGAGGAGAGAAAGACAGGCATATTTGCAGCTAACTTGAGTACAGATGACATCACCATGACTACCCCCCTTCCCATGAAGTCCTCTAATTTATGTCTTAATTGCAACATCCTTGGAGGTGACAGTTCCAACAAGTGACACTTTTGTCATCTTTGTTTTTAATCTCAAGAATGGTATGTGTCCTTAGGAGAATAAATGATCTGCTGTAGTAATCTCATTCAGAGGTTCCCCATCACTTTGGCAGTATGACTGTGATGACTAAAAAGGAAATCTGCCCTTATTTCTACCACCAGCTTCCCCCAAATCCAACCATAGTCTTCACATTGTGCAGACTCCTCACTTACATGTGTTGCAGTGGACACTCTTTGTAGATTAAAAAAAAAAACAAAAAACCAAAAAAAACAACTAGACTGGGAAACTTCATTTTTGGAAAGTGACCCAGAGTGTCATTGAAGTGAATTATAACTAGTCATGATGATTGTTGTCACTGTTGCTGTTGAGCTGGAATGACTGAGACATTGCACATAGCAGCCCAGGATGGTGGAATTAAAAGGGCTTCATCACAGTGCTTCTGTAGGTAGGAGGGGCATATATTTATAATTTTTACTTTCACAGGGTAAATTTAAAACTGAATCATTAACAAATGACCTTTTCCAACAATTCAGAGGACACAGAAATTGTAAAATATAGCATTTTTACTTAAGTGCCTTTTTTCTTTCTAATCCTACTCCCTAATCTATTTTTCGTATTAAACAAACAGAACCGTAAGTAGTTTTAGGGGGAGTTGACATATTAGCTACACACGTTCTGTGTGAGAACATGCTTATATACATTGAATCCATCCAACTACTTTGCAGTTTTGTTTTTTATTTTTTATTTTATTTTATTTTTTTGCCGGGGCTGGATTTGAACCTGCCACCTCTGGTATATGGGGCCGGTGCCCTACTCCTTTGAGTCATAGGCGCCACCCTCATCCAACTACTTTGTTGAAATAATTGCTGTGGATTGGAACTGCTGGGGCAAAGTATGCAAAATTTCTAAATTTTAAGTAAACTTCCCATAACTGGAGTAAATTTTCCCAGTGTTTAAATGTTTTTTACTTCCTAAAATTCTGCATCACTGATAATATGCTACAAAGAAATTGCTTTCTCACTCCTTAAAGTTAAGCTAGATCATCTTCATATATTAGTCATTTGTATTTCTCTGCTCCTTTTATTTTCATTTCCCTTGTATTAGTCTCTTTGTTACTGACTTCTAAGAGTTCATTTATGATTAAGGATGTTAACACTGTATCAAGCATTACAAATGAAACATCTTTTTCTTGTTTATTTTACATTTCTTGAATGTGCACAGGTTATGCATTATAATGAAATCACGTTTTGTTTTTCTAAATAATAAAAGTATCAATTAGTTTCCTGGAAAAACACTACGATAAGCAAACTTCTAGGGTATGAAAGAGTATGCCTAAATTACTCCTATGGCATAATTTATATTCTGGGGGCATATAGCAAGTAGAATAAATTTTCTTACTAAAATCTTTTTTGAAAACTCTCTCAAGTCATAAAAACATTTACTTAATGTAGAGAAATATAGAACTTAAGACCATGTGACAAAACAAATGTATAATTTTCAGTCCTTTCTGTGTATACACAAAATTGTACATAGTATCAGCACTTGCTCAATTTCCCCCACATAAGTTTCTTTAGTCTCTGAGTGGATCTTTAAGTGGCAATGTTCACAACTTATGAGATAACTTACTGGAGGTATCCTTGGGCACCCAAATATCTGAATTACTTTAACATCCCAAATATCTGAATTAGCTATTTGAGTATTTCAGTTTATATGACTAGAACATGACTTAGGAGAAATAGTGGCTCTATGACTCTCCAGAATTTCAGGCAATTAAGGCATGGTTTGATAAAGTTAAGAAAAAGTTCCAAACTATAAGGAAGTTGCAGAAGCTTTTAGTTAGAAGACCGTTACATTTGTTGGGGTGGTGGTGGATTATTTTGTTGAGAAAGACATGAGATGGGTAAGCCGGTTCTAAGTTCTAACCCCAAACTTCTCCTGTTACTAAGACTTCTCCTTCACTTTTTGAGAACAGATACTTTACAGGAATTATATTCTTTATAATTTTGTAGCTTTCTGGAAATGGAACTTTCTCTAAACCATATTATAAATTATTGCTTGACTTTCTTACATGGAGATTTTAAAAATACATTTTAAAAGACACGATATATAAAAGTATAGCTGGTGCAATGGTGTACACATGTAGCCCCAGCTACTCTGGAGGATGAAGTGGGAGGATCTCTTGAGCCCAGAAGTTTATACCCCACCCAGGGAACACAGCAAGACCCCACAAAAAGAAAGCAGAGAGAGAGAGAGAGAGAGAGAGAGAGAGATTTTGAGAGAGATACTGAGAGAGAAGGAGGGGGGAGAGGGGAGGGAGAGAAGGGGAAAGGAGAGGAGAGAAAGTTAGGAAGGAAGAAAGAACAATATTGCCTCATTCTTACTGAAAAGTACTATTAGAATATTCATCCTTATTTTGTGTTTTAACTTCCATCCACTGGCCTTGCTTGTGTTGTTAGGAAGAGCACATATAAATATACTTGTTATAAATGACCAGCTTTTTAGAGGTAACTATTACATGCTACCCCGTTCCTATCTCTGCTATCCAAATGAGTCTCTGTAATAGGCTAAACTGGTCTCAGTTCTTTCAAGTCATATAACATGGTTTCTCTATCATTTATGAATCTTGCCTATTATTCAAAGTATTTGCTAATTCTTCTGTCACCTGTACACTGATCTTCAATTTCATTATGTTGGAGAAAATCTTTGTATTATTTCAATCCTTTTTAATTGATTAAGGCTTGTTTTATGACCTGGCTTATTGTTTGTCCTGGAAAATGTTTCATGTGCTCTAAGAGTTCTGTTGGGGTGAGTGTTCATTCTACAGTTGTATATTAGGTCTGGCTACTTTATGGTGCTATTTGGGTTTTCTAGATACAGAGGGTGCCCAATTTATGAAGGCTTGACTTACAATATATATTCATTATGCTCCTTAACTTATGATGAGTTTACATTTTGATAAACTCATCAGAAGTAAGTTGATAGCATGTTTTTGATTTAATAATATTTTCAACTCATGAAGGGTTTGTCTGAGTGTAACCCTATAATAAATCAAGGACCATCTGAAATTCTTCATCTTCTGTCTTGTTATTCTTCTCATTATTGGAAGTGGGCTATTGAGATCTCCAATTATTATTGAAGAACTGAACATTTCTCCTTTCAATTCTGCCAGTTTTTGCTTTATGTTTGTTGAACTTTGTTTTTAGGTGAACCTACATTTATAATTTATAATTTATACATTTATAATTATCTTCCTATAGATTAGTCTTTTTACCATTATAAAATGTCCCTCTTTATAGCTCGTAACTTTTTTTTACTGTAAAAGTCTCTTTTGTCTGATATTAGTGTAGTCACTCTCTTTTATGGTTTGTTTATATAGCATATCAATTTTTAAATTCTTTTAAACTTATCTGTATCTTTGAACCGGAACTGGGTAAAACCACTTAGTTAAAAGGATATGTATATGGACAGCATATAGTTAGATCTAATTGTTTTAGTCTGAAAGTCTCTGGGTTTTAGTTAGAATGTTTGATCCATTCCCATTTAATTTTATTATTGATGTGGCTGGATTTACATGTGCCATTTTTAATTTTGATAGCTTTCATGTCTTTTTCATTCATCCCTACTACTTCTTTTGCATTAAGTGAGTATTTTATAATATAACACAGTAATTCCTTTAATGATTTTTAGACTATTGATATTTAATTATTTTTTGAGGTCATTCTAGGGATTATAACATTTTAATTTATCAGAATACAAATATACTTCTAAAAGTATAGAACTTACCCCCCAGGCAATTGAAGCAACACCAAAAATACATTACTGGGGTCTGATCAAACTAAAAATCTTCTGCACAGCCAAGAACACAGTATGTAGAGCAAGCAGAAAGCCCTTCAGAATGGGAGAAGATATTTGCAGGTTATGTCTCTGACAAAGGTTTAATAACCAGAATCCACAGAGAACTCAATTGTATTAGCAAGAAAAGAACAAGTGATCCCATCCCAGGGTGGGCAAGGGACTTGAAGAGAAACTTCTCTGAAAAAGGCAAGTGCACGGCTTACAGACATATGAAAAAGTGCTCATCATTGTTAATCATCAGAGAAATGCAAATCAAAACTACTTTGAAATACCATCTAACTCCAGTAAGATTAGCCCACATCACCAAATCCCGGAACCATAGATGTTGGTATAGATGTGGAGAAAAGGGAACCCTTCTGCACTGCTGGTGGGAATGCAAACTAATATGTTCCTTTTGAAAAGATGTTTGGAGATCATTTAGGGATCTAAAAATAGACCTGCCATTTGATCCTGCAATTCCTTTATTAGGTATATATCCAGAAGACCAAAAATCACATTACAACAAAGATATCTGTATCAGAATGTTTACTGCAGCCCAATTCATAATTGCTAAGTCATGGAAGAAGCCCAAGTGCCCATCGACCGATGAATGGATTAATAAATTGTGGTAAATGTACACCATGGAATATTGTGCAGCCTTAAAGACAGATGGAGACTTTACCTCTTTTATGTTTACATGGATGGAGCTGGAACATATTGTGCTTAGCAAAGTATCTCAAGAATGGAAGAAAAAGTATCTAATGTACTCAGCCCTACTATGAAACCAATTTATCGGCACCCACACTTCCATATGAATGCTATAACCCAACTACAGCCCAAGATGAAGTGGAAAGAGAAGGGGCAGGGGAAGGGAGTGGGGAGAATGGGTGGAGGGAGGGGTAATTGGTGGGACCACACCTATGGTGCATTTTACAAGGGTACATGTTAAATCTACTAAGTGTAGAATATAAATGTCTTAACACAATAACTAAGAAAATACGGTGAAGCCTTTGTTAACCAGTTTGATGAAAGTATTTCAAATTGTATATAAATTAGCACATTGTACACCCCATAATTGCATTAATGTACACAGCTATGATTTAATAAAAAAAAAAAGAAATAAAAATAAAGATCTTATTTGCTTACTCAGAGGATTCCAGGCAGTTTTCCTCAAGTCTTCATTACATCTTTGTTAAACAATGCCAAATGAGTACAGAATTTCTTAATATTTTCCCCAATCTAGCCTTTTGACACATTTCAATTTCTCTTTCCATAATGATTGGTTCTTCAATCAATTCTGCAAGTCCTGTTAATACCCTGAAGTCATGAATTCATTTAAAGTGATTAATTACTTTCCTACTATTTTTTTTCTTTTTGAGACAGAGTCTTGCTCTACTGTTCTAGTTGAAGTGGACTGGACTCATCACAACTCACTGCAACCTTAAACTCTTGGGCTCAAGCGATCTTCCTGCCTCAGCTTCCCAAGTAGCTGGGACTACAGGCATGTGTTACAATGCCCTACTAATTTTTCTATTTTTGTAGAGATGAGGTCTCATTCTTGCTCAGGCTGGTCTTGAACTCCTGGAAACATGATTTCTTCCCCCACCTGAGTTTCCCAGAGTGCTAAGATTACAGGCATGAGCCACTATGCCTAGCCACTTTCTTATTATTTTCTTATCACTTTTTTTTTTTTTTTTGCAGTTTTTGGCTGGGGCTGGGTTTGAACCTGCTGCCTCCAGCTTATGGGGCGGGTGCCCTACTCCTTGAGCCACAGGCACTGCCCCACTGTTTGTTTTTACTGTTAATGATATTCATTATATTTTTATTACATTTATAAAAAGAAAAAAATAAAGAGTTCTGGTTTTAAATATTTAATAACTAAAGCTTTAAATTATAAGAAATCCACAAAATTATAAAACAATAATTTATTTTGAAAAGATTCATTATAAGGGTCCTTTGAAGAATAAACTCAAAAATATATTTAAATATAATTTAAATCATAAAAATATGGTACTGCTAACTTTTCAGAAACGTGTATCCTGTATGCAATGAAATATACCTTTAAAGGAAAAACTGCTGGTATTTTATATGGGCCTCGCTGTTACATAATAGAGGGGACTGAATGATTTTATTTATTTTTTTAAAATATGGAACGCTTCATGAATTTGCGTGTCATCTTTGCGCAGGGGCCATGCTAATCTTCTCTGTATCGTTCCAATTTTAATATATGTGCTGCCGAAGCCAGCACAAGAACTGAATGATTTTTGAAGAGGATGGGTAGAAGAGGCTTTCAAAGTCATCTGTTCCAGTACTCTCAGCATACAGGGGAGGAAACTGAGCTCCTTAATAAAGTGTATATAGTTTATTCACAAAGAGCAAGCCACAGATTCCAAAGCTTTCTGACTTCCAGGCAAGGGCTCTCTCTTCTCACACTACTGTGAAACTAAAGGAAATACGTGACAAGCACTTAACAGAAAAGCAATTTTTGCAGTTTTGCATATCTCCTTAAATACAATGGGTCTGACCCACTCTTACCAATACCTTGACAGACACTTTAGTACTACTGGAAACAGGTATATGTACCAAGTTCATTAACCACTGGGCTAACTTCTTAAAAAATACTTTCATATTTAGTGCCAGGGTCTTCTAAAAGGGCAGCCTATGAGTTCTCTGGCTTCAGGAGTAAATTTAAATAAACTCTAGTATCACTAGCTGTTGATGATAAACTGTCAATTTGATATAAAAATATCAAATATTTCAGAAGTGTTAAAAGCACTGGGCTACAAATGATTTTGTCAAGCTATCTTTTGGCTTCCAATATCCCTGTAACCACTCTTAGGCTAGGGTGACCAGATTTCAACATTGGTAAAACGGGACAACATGGGGGGGGGGCGGAGTGAGGGGGCAGGGCAGGGCCTGACAATGTAGACTCTGATAAGCAGTTCTCAATAATCACTTCTTAACAATTATTTGTTATTATTACAGTTTAACATTATAAAATTAACAAAAATAATATAAAACTCATATCCTGGAGAAATAGCCACATGGCAGCCGAAAACCATATATTCCCTTCCTGTTCTCCCTCCCGATCGTGCATTCTTTCCAAAAATCAGGACTTTTTTAAAACACTGCGGGATGCAGGACAAATTGTTAAAAAGCGGGACTGTCCTGCCAAAAGCGGGACGTCTGGTCACCCTATCTTAGGCCCATTTGTTCCCTTTCGTGCAGGTTCTGGTGACTCAGGGCTGTTTTCTTCTCCATTCACTTAAGATCATGCATCCTGTTCTTTGTGGTCCTTCTTTGCTTCTCCACCCAAAATCTTATAAGCACTTTTAAAGCATTTTGTAATCATACAGGCTCTGCTCTGCACCTAAATCTTAAAATCCCTTGACTTTGAATTCCAGCAGCCTATGCTTATCTATGTCCATATTCTGCTTCACATCCTCTTGGCTTCCTATGTTCAAGCTCCCATATTCACTCATCTATTCAGGAAATTTACTCCATCTTCTCTTTACTCTTAACCATGACTTAGCTCTTCACTTTAATTTTAATCTCTCTTCCTATGGCTTCTTTCCCTATCCCCTAAATATCTTCAAATATCTACTAAAAATTACCCTGCATTACTCCCTAATAGCCACACCATCTCTTGGATTTCCTTTATATCTACTTTTCTTAAATGTGTATTAATCTTACTTTTTTCTTCCTATTTATTCTTCAATTTCATTGTCATCTGCTTCCATCTTTATAATTCTGCTAATATGGATATGGAGAGACAAATATCTTTTCTTGTTATTTGAACTCTATGTTGGTCCTGAACTTGTCCACTAACTTTTTATTACAACTCTCCTGTGTTCAGCTTTTAGGAAAGTCTAATCTGTTAGTTTTCCTCCCTCTATAACTATCTCCTTCTCATTAACCCCTCTTACATTCTTCTGCTGATGTTCCCTACCTTAATGTTCTTGTACTTTTCCTCATCCAATGTGGCCTCTTGCATCTTTCAAGTACTTCCATGCTTTGAACTACAGAAAATACTATGATAAACTCTAGATATTTCTCCTAAGCTTTAAAGTCATATATTTAGCTGCTTTCTTGACTCTCCCCAACTGAATAATCCTTAGATTAGTGGTTAACATTGAACTGACCATCTTCTCAGAGAACCTGTTCATGCTCCAATATTGCTATATCTCAGTGGGTAGAGACAGTCAGAAATGTGAGAATCACCTTATTGTACCCAAATATTCTTTATGATTTCTCTTCCTTTTTCATGTAGTTGCCTTTCAGGTGGAAACTCTGAACTCTGCACTCCTCTATTATTGGGCACAATGCTTTAGAACAGAAGAATAGAAAGAGGAAAAAATATGCTTAATAAATGTTTGCTAATAGTACCAAATATAATCATCCTTCAGGTTTTTCATACAGTAAGGTTTGTAAGTTTGTATTCAGATGCTCCTCCTTCATGAGCCCTGTATGTGCTCCTTTTCCAATCAGCCCACTGGGTTGTGACTGGGTACTCAGTTGTCTGCATCTCCCATGGGCCTGAAAGCTCTATGAAGGCAAGGATGGTTTCACTAGGGCATAGTGGAAAGCACAGGAGATGCTCAATAAATACCTGATGAGTGAATGACTTAAAATGTTTTTGCCTGGATCCCCTACAAGGAATTTCAAAGGAACATTTTTCCACATTCCTGAGCTAACATTTAGAAAATATTGCAACTGAACTTTCTTCATTTCATTCAACACAGACACAACTAGAGAAAATGCAAGCCCATGGAGGTCCATGTTTGTGCTGATGGACAATGTCCATTTGCTGCCAGCCAGAAGCCAGATGATGATGACTTTCAAACACTCTTTACATGTAAGTAATGTTGGAGATTTCATAACTTATGAACATTAGTGCACTGAAAATGTTTATATCAAATATCTCTAAATTTCCTTGAATGAAAACACACATGAATTGTGTTGATAGTACACAGAGAAGAATCTATCTAATGATAAAAGAAGATTCTATGCCACTTGTGGCCATAGAAGGCAGGGAAGAGACCCAAAATTGCTTCATTGTATGCTTTATGACAGTAAGATAACACTGACAGCCTGAGGTGGCTCTGTAGAATTTTCACATACTTACCAAATTTTGAATAAGAATCATTAGTAAAGAAGAAGAAGTCAACCAGTTTACACAATGGGCTTGATATGTTATATTATTATATTACTCTTGGGTGAAATATAATGTATGCTAGTTTGTCAAATTTATTTTGTAGTGAGTCTACAAAAGAAATGGCTACCATGACCACTATTGTCAGTTTTTATTATGATTACTAAACCTGCTCTAATCTTCCTCCTACATCTTAAATACCTTAAATATTAAGACAAGTTTTATCACTTAACAACTAGGTATAGATCATCTACTGTCACCTGGATCTATCTGGGGACAGAAGACATTTACAAATTTAAGTAACTTTTCTTTTTTTTTGGCACTTATCTACACTGTACCAACAGTAGAGAAGCCAAGTAATATTAAGATTACAGAGAAGGAAAAACCATTCAAATTAAGAAGATCAAAGACAAGACAAATTTAATTTTAAAGAAAGACGACAATTCTGGTAAGTGAAGAGTAAAAAGAAAGGCAGGGAAAGAAACACTAAGAATTGCAATTGAAAAATAATTTAATCCATGGTAGCAAATGCAAGGATGGATGTTAAGAAGTTAATATTGGGACATTATGCTGTGGCCAGATAGTGAAGTGCCTGAACACGAGAGGAGGCCTTTTATCCTTCTTCCATTGCTCTCCCCCTTTCTCCTTCCACCTTCATTTTCCTTTCTCCCTTCCAAATTGGGAATTGATCTTAGGTTTCTGAACAGGGAGTAGTATGATTGAAGAGGCCCGTGATAAAGTCAATCCAGCAGCTTTCTCTATAATGGACTTGAGAAATAAAAGACAAAAATAGGAAGCTACAGTCTAGTAGAGATGATAAAGACCTGACCTACAGTGTGTGGCAGGATGTAAAGGTTACATGCCAAATTTACTAGAAAAGAATGAGAATTTACAGTTTGGTGATTCATAGATCATAGGGAGAACAGAGAAAGACTGAAGGGTGAAAGAGGAATCAATAATGACTAAGATGCCAAGTCTTTAGAATTGATAACATGACTCAAGTCAATAAAAAAGGGGGGGGGGAATGAACAAGGTTCAATGGTCTTCAAGGAAAGCTTTTGCCTTCTACTTGAGATGAAGGAGGTCCAACAACATAAAGAGGATGGGGCATCAACTTGGAAAATGTCCACCAGGCAAGAGAAAATGTGTGATGAAGAATTAATAGGTCAAGAATTGGGAGTAAAAATCTGGGACAGATCCACACAGAGATGATAATTCAAACTACAAACATAAAATGATAGCATACTTATTTTTAGGGGGTTAGAGAGTTAATAGAGAAAGGAGTTGCATTAATGGTAAAAAATCACCGAGGTAGGAAGGTGCCTATGGCTCAAAGGAGTAGGGCGCCGGCCCCATATGCTGGAGGAGGTGGGTTCAAACCCAGCCCTGGCCAAAAACCACACACACACAAAAAAATCATTGCAGTAAAGGTCGAAAAAGCAGAGGAGATCAACAATGACAAGAGGCCATCAGATTTGCCATTTAAGAGGTTAAAAGCATTAATACAAAGAATACTAGGTCTAACAGCTCAATGTGAAAGAAACAAATAATCTGATAAAAATGGACAAAAGGTAAAACACTTAGAGAACTAAAAATTGACTTGCCATTTGATCCTACAATTCCATTATTAGGTATATACCCAGAAGATCAAAAATCACATTACAATAAAGATATTTGTATCAGAATGTTTATTGCAGCCCAATTCATAATTGTCAGGTCATGGAACCCATTGATCCATGAATGGATCAATAAACTGTGGTATATGTATACCATGGAATACTATGCAGCCCTAAAGAAAATGGAGACTTTACCTCCTTCATGTTTACATGGATGGAACTGGAAAATGTTCTTCTTAGCAAAGTATCACAGGAATAGAAGAAAAAGTATCCAATGTACATAGCCCTTTTCTGAAACTAATTTATAGCTCTCAAATGAAAGATACAACTTAGTTCTAGCCTAAGAATATGGGGAGGGGGTGGGGAAGGGGAGGGGAAAACGGTGGCAGGGTGGTGGGAGGGTGACTGGAAAGATCACCTATATGGTCTGTCTAACAAGGGTACAAGTGAACTTTTCTAGAACTAGAGTATAAATATTTTGACACAATGACTAAGCAAATGACATGAAGTCTATGTTAACCAGCTTGATGAAAGTATTTCAAATTGTATATGAAAACACTACACTGTACCCCAGGTTTGCATTAATGTATACAGCTATCATTTAATAAAAAAAGATTATTAAACTGTTAATCACTAAAAAAAAAATGAACAAAAGATTTGAACAGATATTTCTAAAAGGAAGACATACAAAAGACCATCAAATAGTTTAAAAATGCTCCAAATCACTAATCATCAGAGAAATGCAACTCTAAACCACAATGAAAAGTCATTTCACCCAAGTTAAAATGGCTTTTATCCAAAAGACAGGGAACAATGAATGCTGGTCAGGATATGTAATAAAGGGAACCTCCTACACTGGTGTTTGGGATATAAATTAGCACAGCCATTGTGGAGAACTGTTTAGAGGCTACTCAAAAAACTGAAAATAGAAATACCACATGATCCAGTCATTCTACTTCGAGGTATCTATTAAAAACAAAAGAAATCAGGATATTGAAAAGATATCTGCATGTCCAGGTTTATTGCAGAACTGTTCACAATAGCAAAGATATAACATCAACCTAAGTGTCCACTGGTGGATGAATGAATAAAGAAAATGTGGTATATATACATAAGGAATACTATTCACCCATAAAAAACAATAAAACTTTGTCATTTACAGCAAGATACATGGACCTGGACGACATTATGTCAAATGAAATAAGCCAGGTACAAAAAGTCAAATAGTGCATGTTCTCACTCATATGTGAAAGCTAAAAAAAAAAAAAAAAAAAAAGCATAGAGATAAGAGACCAAAGTTAATTGTTATCAGAAGCAGAGAAAGTTAGTGGGGAGGGTGGGATAGAGAAGGGATGTATAATGGGTCAAACAGTCTAGTTGGATAGAAGGAATAAGATCTAGTGTTTGGCAGCACAATGGGTAACTATAGTTGGTAATTTATTGTATATTTCAACATACTTAAAAGCGTGGAATTAGAATGTTCCTGATACAAAGAAATGATAAATGCTTGAGATGAGGGCTAACCCAAGAATCCTGATGTGATCATTATACACTGCATGCTTAGTATTGAAATATCAAATGTACCCCATAAATAAACATAATATTTAGTATAATTAGTTATCTCCCTTCATCCTTTATTATTTTCCTACCTTCCCACTCTTCTTTTTTTTATTCTTTACTTCTTTCTTTTCTTTATTTAAGCTAATAAAGCTTAAATTAATATAATGCTTTAAATTAAATTTCAATAATTTAATTAATTATATAATTAATTAAATTAAATTATAATTAAATAATTTAAATTAAATTAATAGAATACTGTTAATATAATACTTTATTTGAGTATTCATTATAAGCCAGGCACTGTTTTAGATTCTGGAAATACAGGAATAAAGATGCAAAATTCTTGCCCTCATTAAGATCTCATACTAAAAAGGAGAAGTAAAGACCAATTTCACTAATGAATATAGATGCAAAATTTCTCAATAAAATCCCCCCAGCAATAAAAAAAAATCTCCTATGTAAATCTGTAGAGAGATGTATTAAACACAGTAAGTAAAGACAGTCATAAATGGTAAGGTAAGAAAAGAAGGCAAAGAAGGGGGACAGAGAGTCCAGGTGGGGATGTACTGCAATTTTAGACAGGGCAAACACCTGTCGGGGTGAGGGGACAAGTCATGTAGACATTGGTAGTACACACAGAGGAACCAGGAAATGAACTGGCTCTGTAGAAAGTGGGTGTCAATGTGCTCCATAAAGAGGTAGCAACAGTATTCTCCCACTGGAGATGAGGTCAGAGGGTAAGGGGGAGAAAGAGAATGGGAAGTTACTGATTGTGAGGTTATTAGGTCATTTTAACAACTTTGACTTTTACTGTGAGATGGGAAGCCATTAGGTAATTTTTTTTTTTTTCCTAATAGATCCTCTGGGTCTCAGTAGTATCAATAAGAGATGCTGGTGGCTTGCAAAGATGGAAGCTGTAAAGTTGGTGAGAGGTGTCAGATTCTGGAGCATTTGCCGATGCTCTGGATATGCAGTATGAATACAAGAGAGGAGTCAAAGATGACAGCCAAGTTGTTGACCTGAGCAATTAAAAAAAAAAAGCTGCCATTTACTGAGGTACAGATGGCTACTGAAGGACCCGGCCTGGTGAAGAACAGGTGCTTAAGTGGGATGTATGTGAGATGATGCGGAGAAGACTGCTGGGTACATGAACCTGGAGTTGAGGGGAGGGGTCATGGCTGGAGACAGAAATTGAGAGTAATCAATGTATATACAGATTACCAGATGGAAAATCGTTCATTCATTCAAGCACTGAGTACCTATAGCATGCTATCAAAGTAACCAGCAAAATTAACTAAATCTTTCACTGAGAAAGACAGAACAGATAATATTCATTTAATTATTTATTCAACAAATACACAGTCACCTAAAGACTGTGTTAGGTAAGTTCAGAGGTCTAGAGACAAAAAACTAGGTTTGAATCCTAGCTCTGCTAGTTAGCGCTGATGGTATTGGGTAATACAAGCTAAAGAAACTTCTAAACTTATTAACTTTTTTATGTTGTTTATTTATTTGGAAAAACATATGCTCATGTATAGGTAAAATCAATATTCATAAAATGTTCATATTACCCAAAGCTATTTTCTAAGTCAATGCCATCCCCATCAACATATCATATTTCACAGACTGAGAAAAAAAATTCTATACGTCATTTCATTTTTTTTAAATCCCCCCCCCACCCCTTGTATTAGCTCATCTACTGCCTTCATATCAGAATTGAGTACATTGAATCCTTGCTTCTCCATTCTTATGATGCTTTACTAAGAAGAATGTGTTCCACCTCCATCCAGGTTAATACAAAAGATGTAAATTCTCCACCTTTTTAATGGCTGAACAGTATTCCATGGTATACATATACCCACAGCTTGTTCAACCATTCCTGAGTTGGTGAGCATTTGGGCTACTTCCACATTTTGGCAATCGTAAGAACAATACTATTTATCACAGCTCAATTTATTCATTCATTTTTAACTTCTGCAATGACTCTATGATGTGGCTACTATTCTCCTTATTTTACAGATTGAAACAAAACTAGACAAGTGAATGTTAACTAAGAAAGTGGACTATGGAGTCTGGGGCCAGATGGAGCAGGTGAAAATCTCAATTCTGCCACTGCCTGGCTTTGTCAACCTGGAGGAGTTACTTGACTTCTCTGCGTCAACGTTTCTTACCGATTAAATGAGAGCAGCAGTGCTGTTGAGAGGAGGAAGGTCTGTGCAACAATGTGGATCAACATTTAGCACAGTATCTAGCATATAATAAGAACTCAATATTTTCTAATTTTACCAATTCATTATTTGTCTTGTTCTAAGATGTAACAATTTTTAAAGTAACAATGACCTCCCAACCTGAGCATGAGTGAGACCCCCTCCCTAAAGATAGCTGGGTGTTGTGGTGGGCTCCTGTAGTCCCAACTACTGGGGAGGCTGAGTCAAGAGAATCATTTGAGCCCAAGAGTTTGAGGTTGCTGTGAACTGCAGCTACACTGAGTGAGACCCTGTCTCAAAAACAAAGAAACAAAAAACAATGACCTGCAACATTTTTTTTTATCAAGGTGCTAAAACATGTTATTTGAATGTTTACCTGACTTTCAAGAAGAGGGTAAAATATGGGAAATAGTATGAGGTTCAGACTAGAAATTATCTAAGGCAGTATTAAGCATCTTGTAATAAGAATAAGGATTCTCTAACTGTTTCCTTAGTTAATACTTAGTTGAGCTGGTGATCTACACTAATATAGTTATTCAGTGCATCTAATAAAGTGGTCCTTGACTTTATGGTTTTTATTATCTGGGTTCTAAAACATGGTTAAGTATTAGATACTGAGATCAACAGATAAAAATAACACTTCTTAACAATCAATTTTGCTATAGTTTTTAGACAACAGAAAACCAAATAGGACAAAGGCCATAAAAACTACCTACCCAAAGAGACTTTAGTATCTTATTTATTGAGTGTAAGGCTTTAATAAAGTTATAACTTTCTTTTGTTGGCATTTATGTCTGTCCTCACTCTAGTATGTCCTCATTCTAGTATGCCCTCAGTAAGCTGCCAGATCTTAACCTGAACAACAAAAGTGCCACTTATTGAAACAGTTATAACTGGAAAGGAAAGCAAGATGATGGGATTTAGAGTGTTACAGGCCACTGAGTTACTGTGTACCTGGTGAGGACATGTAGAGAACGTCATTCTCAACCAGCAGGACTGTAAAGCTCTGTTAATCAAACAGCTTTGAAACGTGAAAGCTATTCATAAATATTTTTTAAAATCTTCAGACTTCCTTGGGAATCCTAATTCAGAAATAGGAATCTTCCATTAATAATTTTCAATTATTTTACTTGTGGGTTTTACTTCCCAGTGGTATAATTTTTAAGAAACTCTTTTGCTGGATGTTTTCTATCCCATTATCTACTCAGGTGCCATAAACATTTTGAGACACATTTCTCAGCTTTTCAGATACCTATTTTTAATGTTCATCAAATAAACATTTTAAAAATGTAGCTTTATCAACACAATGCTAGGAAGAAAAATAAGCAGCATAGATTATGATTTGAAGAATTTTTAGGAATCAGACAAGAAGAGCATGAGAATAAATCACTTAGAGAATTAGCTGTGTTCTAGGCTTCATTAGTTCTAATTATTCCCCAAATATGCTCAGCAGAATGCACTTGGGTCAGCTGGGACTCACACACAATAGAGCAGGCAACTTATAAACTCCTCAAAGCACAGAAAGAGTTCATAAAACAACGGCTCGTGCATTCAGATTCATGTGATAATACTTCTTATTGCGTAAGCCACCAGATGAAACAGATGGGGCAGCTCTTCACTTAAGAATGTTTCTTTTGTAAACACACTGGACTCCTCTATTTTCCATTCAAGACACAAACTGCAAGAAAACCAAATTTGAGGCAGGCTGTCTTTGTGTTTTATTGCCTAGATGTCATAGCAGTAGTAAGTGAGGCAGTAATGAAATATCCTCGCAGAGAAGGAAAAAATTTAGTAAATGAAGACATGTGCCTACACTTAAAGAGATTTGAGGCTTTAAAGTAAATAACACAAAAGTTAATACATGTGTTTCTTGAATCCATTCATAGCTACATAAAGAAATTTATATTGCATTTTATTAATTATTTAATACTGGTTACCTTTTACTACTTAATCCTCAGTGTCTTTTCCTAATAGTGTATTCATTTCCTAATGGAAGCCTCCTTGCTCTACATTTACAGAGCGCTCTCAGAAACCGAACATTGAGCTTTAGACATTGCATCTGAAGAAAATAATATAGTGCAGAATTAGTCTTGTTAAGAGACTACCTCAGCTTAATAAAAATGTTTCACGTTGACTTCAACTTTTGATTCTTATTCAAAATAACAACACATTACTTGTTATTATAGGTCAAATAATGGAAAAAATACCTAAAAATATCAATATATAATGAGTTGGATAAATACAAGAGTCATGTACTTAGGACTGCAGTAACGTGTTTAAACAAGTAAGATACTTGTTGGCACACAGCATTTGTCAACAGGGTTACAGAGGTACCCCAAAGCTAACATGACTGTGTTTCATTTAACAAAGGCCTCTCTACTCTATATTCACGAATCTGTTCTTGGAGTAATGAATTCTAGGCATCATACTTGAAAACCGGGTCTAGAACAGTGAAGTGACTTAAAATATGTTACAGGTGAAAGGCTGGAGTATATGTTCAATTTGATATCTCAAATACTGAATTTACAGAGCATTATTTCTGTTAAAGAGAAAAAACTACAGAAGGAAAGGAAAAATAGGGAGCAAAAGGTGAAAGTTTCAAGGGGAAAGATTTGGGTTCCATAATAGGAATAGTTATGTAACAATCCAATTAGAACTGTTTGTAAGTACACTAGCTATTTAAGTAGGCAGTAAGTTCTCATCATTGAGGAAGCGATGGGAGGGCTCCTTGTATTCTTCTCCAGAGTTTTTCCTCCTGTGATACGAAGTGTCTGATTTATGAGACAAAATTAGTTTCTTCTCTCTGATACTAAGTGCCTGATACATTTCAATAAAATATTCACTGTAAGATTTATTTAATCTTTATATGCAATGAAATACAACTTGTTAAGCATTAGTACTAGTTAGTAATTATAAGTAGAATCCTATAATTAAAATACAGTCTTTATAACATAATCACATGTATCACAGAACAAAAAATGTACTACTTATATTGTAGTATCTATGCCAAAGAAGAATAAAAACCACTAGCACTCACACAGCTTTCTTGGAAATGACTACATTTAATTTCATGAGAAAAGGAAGTTTTCAGCCTATCTTGAACTGAAAGATACACAATATTGTGGCTTGTACAGCTCATTGATATGACAAAGTAAAACTACTCTATGGGTAAACCTTTAATAGACAAGTATATAGATACTTTTACAGTAATTGTTTCTCTTCATCATTTTTATTAAAGTAAATTTTATTAATCTTAACAGGTTTTAAAACAAAGTGGTTCTTTACATGAATTAGTCCAATCTGATATTCAGTTAATAGTTATGTATCTTTCCTAAATGTTTCTCCCTATGTGATAGGGAGATAGATCAATACATTATACTCATAAATTAAAACTTGAAAAGTATCTCAATATTTACTTAATGAAAAGCATCCTGTAAAGAATCTGTTTTTTCAAATTCATTAATCATTTTCTCTATGTAAAGCTACTTTGGGTTTCTCTATGTAAGGCTTCTTTAGGCTTCTTTAGAGAGTAACACTTATTTATATGCTAGTAGCAAATGCTGTAATGTATGTGGCATACCTGGGTATAAACAAGACACACACACACACACACATCTCTGAAATATACAACTTAGATAGATATCGTAGTGCTAAGAACAGGCAGTCACATCAGTCTCTGAAATTATTTCTGTGACCTTTGGTAAGACACTTTACCTTTCTAAATCTCAGTCTCTTCATTTGTAAGTGGGAGCTACTATTAGTGGTGAAGATTAAATGAGATTAAATACTCATTAAGTATTGGCCCCCCATTCCTTATGACTTATCTCTATCAACTCACAGAATTATTATATCATAAGTGTCTAATGAATGTGTATCAGTCTTTTGTGAATGGAAAAGAATGTTACAATTGTAAAGCATTATCCCATTTAATGTGTAATTTGTTCCACTTCATTATATTATGGTTAAAGTTGTCCATTATTGTTTTGAATAAGCAATATGGGCATATGTATCATAATATGATACATCTCTATAGACAAATTAATGATTTATTTATTTATTTATTTTGAGATATAGCCTCAAGCTGTTGCCCTGGGTAGAGTGCCATGGCATCACAGCTCACAGCAAACTCCAACTCCACCTGGGTAAGAGTGATTCTCTTGCCTCTGCCTCCCAAGTAGCTGGGACTACAGTGCCTGGTTATTTTTTGGTTGCCGTTGTCATTGTTGTTTAGCAGGCCAGGGCTGGATTCGAACCCACCAGCTCTGATGTATGTGGCTGGCGCCTTAGCCGCTTGAGCTACAGGCACCAAGCCCAAGTTAATAATTTAAAACAAAAGCTCAAGTTTGGAAATACTTAGAGGAAATAATCATTAATGACAATTATTATGTAAATCCTATTGGAATAATCTACCAAATTTTAGAGCAATGATATAATCATTTGGAATAGGCTAGGCCTGTGCAAGCTATGGGAGAACCAGGACTTCTACCATACAGGTGAAGAGAAGGAAAGGACTTACTTTCCCTCAAAATTTCACCAGCCTAGTTTTTGGCTTAAACAATTATTCTCAATTATTCATTACGTAGTTTATAAGCAGAGTTCAAATACATACTCTTGAGTGGCTGTGAAGTGTATCTTTCCTACAGTTTCTTATTTGAGGGTATTGCAGTATTCAAGGGTAAAACATTGTAAATCATACAAATGTTGAAATAAAAAAGTGTTATTTGATATTGTTCTAATTTTTCTTTTTAAAGATACAGATATTGAAACTATCACAGCTGATCATTTCATTCTGACATGAGTTTAAAAGGTTAAGTTACACTCTGAAGAAAGGTAATCTGGTTGCCTTTCACAGCAGCCTGCAAGCTCTGCAATCTGCATAGAGAGGGGCATTTGTCATCATTAGCTGAGCTGTGACAGCTGGCACCCAGGGTGTCCCAGAATCAAGAAGTGGCACAGATACTCTTGGTTTAGGTTGCCATTAAGTATAGTAGGTTTCGTGAAGATCAAGTATATTTTATGAAAAGCTTTGTGATGTAAGTAACAGCAGTGAACATATTTGAATTTTCCAGAACATGGATAATACAATGATAGCACATAATTAGCAGGTTGCCTCTAGACAACAAGATGCTACATCACACCATGAATAAACATCTCCTGCCTGCCACTTAGAGAGGTAGAATTAGAATTGTTTTCAGCAACCGAACAGCTCCAGAGAAGTGTTGTTTTTTTCCCCAGAGCTGAGAAGGAGTGATCAATTAGTATATTTTCAAGGAAATAGGTTAAAGGTGAAGATAAGAGTTCTCAGACATATTTTAATTTTGGTAATTTGGTTGTAAATAATACATAACTTCCCAGGAATAAGCTCAATGGCACACAACCAATAAAGCACCCAACTTTTTGAGAACATAAATATGAAAATTAAAATTTTTCACACAGATGCAGTCTTCCAACTGGCTGAAGTGTATGTAATTGGTAGTAAGTATTTAAAAATATTCCCTAGGAAAAGTTTAAAATCATAACCTTTTTATCAAACAAGTGCTACTAGCTATGGGTCTGAAATAGTCCTGGTTAATAAGAGAATTTTTAAACCTTAAAATTTTACAAATGTTTATATGTTGTTAATGCACAACTATGTAAATCAAAGGAAAGTTTAAATTAAGAAATAGGTTGATCAGACCTTTGAAAATTTAGAATGCTGCCATCTCTCCAAAGTCATCAATGTTTCTAAATGTAATCAATAACACTAGGTTTTATATTATTATGTAAACTAGTTTTCCACAAATAAAACTAATTTTTGTGTTAATGTAAAATCTATGCAAATACATGCAGTCATTTATCAGGAGCGCTGACAAGCATTCCATATTGGAGGGGGAAATGAAACTGCCTCAAGAATAGAGGCAATTAATTATTTCTGTATTTTTTCTTCTTCTGTCTTGAGGCACAAAAGTTATCCATCCAGTTAAAACAGCAAATGAAATAAAGAGATTTTTTTTTTATTTAAACACATATGGCTTTTGCCTGCAATACTGATCACCACAAGGTCTACAGATGCCCGTGGCTAAATTGTACACTGGCAGACGTACACAGGGGAAAACTGTGCTAATGCAGCGTGGAGAGCAAAACAAATGAAGAACGGAATTTGCTAGTAAAAAAACAAAAGCAAAAAATCCAAAATACCCCACTTCTCCCCCTGATGAATTATACATTTTGTGTATCAAAAAATTCAACCTTGTTCTACTGCAAAAAAGTAGAAAATGATTTTAAGTTAGTGAAGGTGTTTTTATGTAT
Source organism: Otolemur garnettii (assembly GCF_000181295.1). Taxonomy (NCBI): domain Eukaryota; kingdom Metazoa; phylum Chordata; class Mammalia; order Primates; family Galagidae; genus Otolemur; species Otolemur garnettii. The sequence continues at coordinate 932,236 of NW_003852562.1, forward strand.
ATGCATACACGTTAATGTTGATGAATATTTAAGCAATATCTTTTTCTTTCTCTGGACAGAATAGCTAGCAGTAAACTTCTCAATTTCACAATTAAAAGTTTATGACATTCAAAACTGCCATAGTATATGTGATTGAATACCTACTGCTGGATTTTCCAGTCCTTATTTCTTAAATCCACTTAGGTGTAATACCGCTCAGGTATTATCGCAAAATGTTAAGGGTTATTATGGAACAACCTTGCAAATGTTATATTACTTCCTGGTGGCATCAAGAATCCAATATTTAGTAGTTGTTTCCTTTTAACAGGTTAACAGAAAAGATGTGTAGAGGCCGATTCAATCTTTTACTATCTTAAACACTGGGATTGTGTTGTGCGTGAGTGTGTGTGTGTACACAGCCTGCACGCATGGCTATTTTGTAAACCATAAACAGAGTATATTTCCTAAAGATGGTTTAAGATTGTTAAGAAAGCAATAACTTCTTCCTTAATGGGCCTGTAAGCATGCATAACATTAAAATTTCTATTGTAATTGCCAAATAAAAACATAAAACAGAAAACATTTAAATAATTTGTATATCTTAGGGGAAGAAGTAAAAGACTAGTTGTATTATTCCAAGTTGTAAAAAGGCAAAATACTTGAAAGAACATCTTTATCAATGAAAATGTCTGCACTCCTAAAATTGAATAATACTTTGTTTAGAGCAAGCGTCCTCAAACTACAGTCCACGGGCCACATGTGGCCCGCCTAGGACATTTATCCGGCCCGCTGGGTGTTTTTGCCACCGCTACCTGTCCTGCTTAGCAGCCGACTCATCCCGGGGCCTGCAGTCTGGCCCTCCAACGGTCTGAGGGACAGTGAACTGGCCCCCTGTTTAAAGTTTGGGGACCCCTGGTTAGGGTATTTGGAACCATCTATATTTAAATGACAACATATTTTTATACAAAATTAGGACTAAAAGTATATATTCCAAGAATGTACATATATTAATTAATATTAGCTCTAATAAATTCCTTAGCTTCATCTCTACCACTTAAAGGGAGGATTAATTTGCTGAAAATATAAAATATATATAAATATGGAGAAATATAAGAAATATAGAGATTTCTTTCTCTAGTGCCATAGTAACATTACAAATATGCTTCAAATGCTAATTTATATATAGACCCCCGGTTCCTCATTACACATTTTGACGTACAAACTGTAAACTACATTTATAATTCTAATATATATATACATTGATGTTGGCGCAACATGAACTAGCAGTTCCTTTGAAAAATGATTTTTTATGAAGTATTAATAAGTCACATATATTAAAATTAAACTTTTAAGGCAGAAAATTATAAACATGTTATTGTTTATATAACTGAAATATTATTTTAGACTTTGCCTCCGCATCAGTGCTTTCTTATTAAAACTTGTCTTAAATTGGAAGCATGATAAAATAATAACTTGTAGGGGTCATAAATAATGGTGTTTAGCATCTAAAGAGCTTTAGATGTACAACTACAACATCCAAGTTTTAGCTATACAAATTAAAAAAAAAATAGGGACATGAGGAAAACCTTCTGCAAAAGTAATGTTCTGTATCTGTAGTAGAGGTTACGTGATTGTACACATTTGTCAGAATTTATTGAATGGAATATTTATTTGGAAAATCATAGAATGGAATAGTAGGGTATGCAAATTATACATCAATAAACTTAACTTTTAAAAAGTAGATCTTGCATAAAAATAAAGCAATACTTTTTATTTCACTAGATTCCCAATTTTCCATTAGAAACACTGTTATCTTACAAAATAGACTATTATACTTCTAATCTACATAAAATGGATGAGAATACATAGATTCAAAAGTATTTATTCATTAGTACTATTTTTGACACGATATTTTAGATAGATCATTATGCGAAAAATTGTGTTTTCAAGATACCAAAATGTATGATTAGAATAGTGAAAATAATTATTTGTAACCAGAAATGAAATATTATATAGGTGTTCTATTCTCAGATAATATTTATAATCTTTATACTTATCTGTAAAGATATAGAGGAAATTCCAGTTTATAAATAAATTTCTTCTTTTTTCTATAAACAATTTATTTTATTGCATTTAATCTACATGATGAGGTAATTGTTTTCTACTTGATATAATTATCTTTTTAAATTATTACTCCAGTTATTGATCATTAAAAAAAAATAAATCCTAGTTTAGAAGAATTAGTTTATTCATTAACAAATAAGATCTAAAACTATAAATTAGAAATAGGAAAGGTTATTTTAGACAAGCAATCACTGGAAGTTGATTATCTCCATACCATATTCTAGTCTCAAGGTCATGTTGAATATTTTCAGTGGCTTAATCACACACAGTATGAAACAGTAATGAGAGTAATGCAGTCCTGGATGAGTCACTACAGATAGACAGATTAACAGACACTAATCAAATCTGATTCCACTGTTTTCTCTAAGAGCAATAAAAATGTAGTATTTTAAGAATGCTAAGAAAGTAGTCATATATGCAAATGTTTATAAATTCATATTACTTATGAGTTAAGGAATACCCGGTATACACGCCATGCACAGAAGGATCACACAAGTCCATTTATTCTGTTTGAATATTCCTATAATACCCAAATGAAAAACATAAGCTGAAATCTTACAAAACAATTTCAGTTTCACCAAGTAGAAAGGTAACAGTGACTTTCGGAAGGGTTCATAAGAAACTAGAATATTGGAATCCACATTTCCTCTATAATATTCAAATAAATGAATGGCTGACCCCATTGTCCTTATGTGTATGGAAAAGGTTGAGTAATAAAAAATTCTTTAGGTTGATAACCTCTCCCCAATATTTTTCCAGTTACAGATGCAACTTTAAATATCTTCTCCTCTGTGCGCATATGCAAATGAAGTGAGGAAATACAGACAACTATGTAAATAAGCCATGCTTTAAATGTCTTTTTCTACTAAAAGAAAGGTTTTGGCCAGAGGTATCTAGAATTATTTCAAGTCTGCAAATCATGCAGCGGTGGTAATTCTTATAAGGTGTATTCAAACTTCTATCTTTAATCTCAAAGTTACTTTTCTTTTCAAAACCTACTAATTCCAGTATCAAGTTTACTAGGCAACACTGTAAGAAAAAAAATGCTCACCAGTATAACCGCGACTATATGAGTATGCTGGGCAGGTGAGGAGAAAGACTGAGGCAAAGGCCTTGATCATTCAAGTGAAGAATCATTTTTAAAACATTAACTATAATTCTCAGGATGCTCTAGTTCAAGAAATGAAACAAGGTCCAAATTATGCAGGGACCTCAGTCTTCTCCTTGACTTTGTATTATACCTGATATTAAAACATACAATAATTATTTGAAGAAATCACCGAAATTTTGAGGCCTTCCAGCTTTTGTTTCAAGTATTCTTATACCAAGAGTCACAACAGGAAGAAAGGTATAGATGCCATCAAATTAGATTACCAGAAAAACTGCCAGTATTTTACTTTATTTAATGTGACACACAAAGAAAACCCTGCACAAATATCTGTCTCTAATTTCTCTAGTGTAAAAAAGGAAATATATTGCGTCTGGCAGAATGAAACAGTTGAAATAGCCTGGGTGCATTTAGAAAAAAAAAAAGAGGGGGTAAAGAAATCAGATGTGTACAATGAGCCTTCAAAGCCACTCCAGCAGTAGAGATAAATAATGTAATAAACTCAACTTCATATTTTTTTATCTCCCTAGTGTAATAAGCACATATTAAAAAAATAAAACTTTAAATTCATGGATACTCGTGAATAGACTAGAAGCTAGCAAATTATGAAAACCACTAAACAAAGTCTATGTGAGCACTTAACATGTGCATGCATACCCTCTCACAGACACACATGAAAGGTTACAATTGCTGAAATTTGTGAACATGCAATTTAAATTTAAATTAGTTTTTTTAAAAACAAAGAAACCTAGCATTCCTACATTTCTCAAGATAATAGAGGTTTTCTTTAAACTCAAGAAGGAGATTTTTTACCCACTACTTTATGTATCTCATGTGAGTTAACAGACCTACACAAGGGGAAATAAGTTATTCAGGAAATAGTACTTCAGGAAAAGCTGTTTGGCCTTTGCTATTTTGAATCCATCAAATGTAAGGGATCATAATAGTTAATTATTTTATATTCATTAACACTGAAATGGTACATTTTAAATCAAGGATGCCTGATAAACTAAGTAAATGAAATGTAAAAGTCAGACGTTAAAAATCCCAAATATCATTCCAATGTAAGCATTTCAAATTATTAAATCATGAGATTCCTTGGGTGCTTTTTCCCTTCAATTAGACTAGTTTTCTTCAATTATCATTCCATTATTAGTTCATGTCAAGGATGCCTGCATGCACAACTGAAAACAATTACGCATTTAGATCCTAAAGCGTGGGATACACACAAGGCTTTTATTCTAATACTAACTACTAAGATATTTATCGTAAAAAAAAATACATATATATTTGTATATGTATTTGTATATGACAATATACAATATGACATGTATATGACTGATACCATGAGAGTTATAAATCCTTCTCATAAATAAATAGGAATTTTAAGTTATCTTTATGTATTGCATAATCTCTTGAAATAACTAGTTTAATAGGCCAATGATTATTTCACTAACGTTTACTAAAAAATAGTTAAGGTACTCCCACAAAACAAATATATCTCAAAACCTAGACTAAAATTTGCCGAATTACACAAAAATATACTATTATTTGTAATTCCCCTTCAAAGGTCATTTCAATTAAAATTAAAGGATGGAAAACATACTCCTCAGAATAGTTTAATTTTCCTTTCAACAGTGAAGAGTGTCTAAGATCCCTGAAAGGATTCAGCTACAGAAGACAATTCACTTCACGTGTTCAGTGTAATAGAAAATCACTGTGTTGCAGCAACAAGCGCTACTTGCACTCGAGTATTATTCTAGGACGCCCAGTTCACACACGGTGATCACATCGGACGGGTGAATCCTATGTTATGTAAATCATCGTCAGCTCCGGGTGTGACCGGTGCTTAAGGAAGCAGCGCAGAAAACACAGTCTTGGTGTCCCTGAAACCAAATGACTTCACTTCCCTGAAATACTCTAGGCCTAACGAGTTTCTTAGTCTTTTTCTTCACCATCCATTTTTCTTTCTCAAAGTGCAAAATCGTTAGTGAAAAGGCCCTGGTTGCACCAATTAGTTTGCACAAAGTGATCCGGTGTTTAGCTTCGCTTTAACCCAATTAAGCCACACAGTGAGCCCTGAAGACGCGCCACCTGCGCGCCTGGCTCCTGCGAGGCCGGGCCGGCGCCCCTAGCGGGCCTGCGTCCTTCCCCCTTAGACCCAACCCCGCGGCCGCGGCGCCGTTCCGCCTTCGGTCCCTGTGTGCCCTGCTGTCTCACATCCTCCATTACTGGGGATGTTCGCAGGTGGCCCAAGAAAGAAAAGGGGTGAGGTCTTGAGCACCTCTGGCCTGAATTCAAGGGAGAGCGCGCTGGCCGCAGGCGCCGCGGTGGGAGGCCAAGAAGCGCCTGGCTCTGCTGCCACCGCACTTCGGCCAGGCGGCGGGTAGGGCCGAGGGGTGCGGGGGCACAACGTGGCCTGCAACAGACGGGGAAGAGCCGGGACACCACTAAGGTTTTAAATTACCCACACCCAGAAATAAAGCTTTTGGGACCGTAGTCGACAGAGGAAAGCATGAGGGCCGGAGAGTGCCAAGCGACTGCAGAGAGGCAGCAGCAGCACGAGGACTGGGGCACCCGCCCCAGGGGAGGGCGGAGGTGGCCCTTCCCCAGAGATCACTGCACATCTTCTCGGTTGTGGCCGCAGGTTCTCTGGCTCTGATTTGCCTCCTCTTCCAACTGCCAAAAGGTAGCGGTGCGTTCACCCGCGACGCCTGCAAAGTGGGGAGGGGCTTTTCGGGTATTTCCAGTCCCGAGCCTAAGAGAATTGCGGGTTCTTGGGCAACAGAGTAGGTGGGTGCCATGAGTCCCAAACATAGTACTGTCTTAAGCTACCTTGCAATCTTACCACTTTTGGGTAACAATGAAGTAATAGGTGGTTTGTAATGCTGTATCTGTGCCGTAAATAATCAAAAGCTTGAGTAAGAAGTGGGAGCCTTGAAGCTTGTTAAAAGTGGCTCTAATGAGTTACCCGGAAATATTCTTAATTTGAAAGAGACAGCATTTAAATTAAAGTTAGGCAGTAAAAGTCCGCCTAGGTTTAAAAACCACTACATATCCCCTGAGTAGTAGTATTTTTTTTTAGTTTCTTGTACTTTGAGAACACAACTGGTACCACCAGAAAAAAAGAAAGTTGTACGTAAACCGATTTCCCCTTCCTGTTTCAAGGTTCCAAAATTTAGAAATTTTTTCCCCCAAATGATGTCTAAATCCCCAAAACCTGGATATCTGTAAATTAATTTTCTTTGAAAATATCCATTTTCTCAATCAAATCACAGAAGTCTACTGTTAAGTCACCACTAAGGACACTTAAGACAGGAGATATATCCTTAATTATTCATTTATAAACAAGCCAGAAACCTCAAACCTACACATTTTCAGGACAGTTATCTGTAATTAGGTCTGACCCCTATGATCTCACTTTTTTCAGTATGACAACAGGGCTCATATTATGAAATCAAACTAAAATAATCTCTCTAATCCTAGAGATAATTGATTTTTCAACTGCTTTTTCAAGTGCATATACAGCTTAGTGTCCTGCAGGTAATGCTGGGAAGGTCTACCAAAGTGCCAAGAGGTGAATGGAGGGATGTACCAAACATTTTAAAAATATTCTAAATTAAACTGGGGTAGACAAGATTTAACATATTCAGCAATAATTTTCAGATTCCTTTCAACAAGTGCAAATAAGGAAAAAAATGTAGGTTAAAAAAAAAAGCACAGTACCTGCAAAAACGTTAAAAAAAAACATTTTAACGTTATAGAAACATCCGGAATGAGAAAATTACACAGGCATTACTCCATCTAAAGCCAGCTTCCACATGCCAGTAGTCTGTGCCTGTAAGAGTAAACTTTCAACCTGCATTTCAAAAGACCCCAAGGATTAACGGACATTAATTATCTCACTCTAAATGCAAGTTAGTTACTTTGCTTTAGAAAACCCCATCTAGTTCACCAATTGATGGATGACCATTAATACACCTGTATTTGCATTTCAGCGGTAAAAGACAAGCAGGGTTTTCAGCACAGAAGAGAGCCGCTTTGCCAAGTCTTTTCAAATGTCAATATGCTTCAAGTAATACCAAAGCTGAGAGATTCCTCTTGATTTCCCAACTGTCTAGGTGGCCTGGGTAGTTTTCTGCCGGCAGCAGCCTCCTACCTTTAGTTTGTGTGCCTATATCCATGAGGGGGGATTAATTAGCGGGGCTGGAGCTGAAGGAGGCTGTCGTGACGAGCCCAGTGGCGATTGGCCGCCCGCCTGCCTGGCCCTGCCTTTATAATTTCCACACGAGTGCATCTGGGCGCTTAGACAAACCCACAGCAGCTTCTTCTGACATATACACACGCACACTCACCCCCGACACACACGCAGCACAGTTTTCCTCCGTCTGATTAACAGTCCTGCACACACCATGATTACGGGAAAGCATAAATAAATACGGAAGGGGGTGATTATTTTGACTACTGGAAGAGCTTGCCTGGGTCTCAGCGCAACTTTTGTTTTTATTACGGAGAAGGTGATCTCTCCATGCGTTTCTCTCACGCAAGGATTCTTTAAACCAAGAAGAGAGACAGACAGGGGGGAGAACAAATCTTTCACTTTAAGACCAGCTGGGCTCAAAGATAAAAGAAAGGGAAAAGCGGCCGCAACAGGGAAATCACCGCTGCAGCACTTCGGAAAGGCATTTTTGGTACATTTCTGAGCGCTGCGGCCCGTTTCTCCACCGAAGTTGGCTCCAGCTCTAGCAGCCGCATTGGATCCCACAGCTTACTGCGAGACTCCGGTGTACAATCCGGATCTCTGCCCCAACATGATCGCGGCCCAGGCCAAGCTGGTCTACCATCTTAATAAATACTACAACGAAAAATGCCAAGCCAGGAAAGCTGCCATTGCCAAAACTATCCGGGAAGTCTGCAAAGTAGTTTCCGACGTACTGAAGGAAGTGGAAGTGCAGGAGCCCCGCTTCATCAGCTCTCTCAACGAGATGGACAATCGTTACGAAGGCCTGGAGGTCATCTCCCCCACCGAATTTGAAGTGGTGCTTTATCTTAACCAGATGGGGGTGTTCAACTTTGTGGACGACGGCTCGCTGCCCGGCTGCGCGGTGCTGAAGTTGAGCGACGGCCGCAAGAGGAGCATGTCCCTCTGGGTGGAATTCATTACCGCCTCCGGCTACCTCTCCGCGCGCAAAATCCGGTCCAGGTTTCAGACGCTGGTAGCTCAAGCGGTAGACAAATGTAGCTACAGGGATGTGGTAAAGATGGTGGCAGACACCAGCGAAGTGAAACTGAGAATCCGAGATAGGTACGTGGTGCAGATCACCCCGGCTTTTAAATGCACCGGGATCTGGCCCAGGAGTGCTGCCCACTGGCCACTTCCCCATATCCCCTGGCCGGGACCCAACCGGGTGGCGGAGGTCAAAGCGGAAGGTTTCAATCTCTTGTCCAAGGAGTGCCACTCCCTGGCCGGCAAGCAGAGCTCGGCCGAGAGCGACGCCTGGGTGCTGCAGTTTGCGGAAGCGGAGAACAGACTGCAGATGGGGGGCTGCAGAAAGAAATGCCTCTCCATCCTCAAAACCTTAAGGGATCGCCACTTAGAGCTGCCTGGGCAGCCCCTGAACAATTATCATATGAAGACTTTGGTTTCCTACGAGTGTGAGAAGCATCCCCGCGAGTCGGACTGGGACGAGTCTTGCCTGGGTGATCGGCTGAACGGGATTTTGCTGCAACTTATCTCCTGCCTGCAGTGCCGGCGGTGTCCCCATTACTTTCTACCGAACTTAGATCTGTTTCAAGGCAAACCTCACTCGGCCCTGGAAAACGCTGCCAAACAAACGTGGCGACTGGCAAGAGAGATCCTGACCAACCCGAAAAGTTTGGAAAAACTTTAGAGGACAATTTAATCAAGAGCCGAAATGTCCTAATTAAGTGTGAACTTCCTGTTCGATTCCTATCTAATATTTTTCCACTCGGCAGTGCAAACAATCTCTTCCTTTAAAAGGAATAATACAATGTTTAAAACATCATCTCACCCACCCCTCCAAGGGAAGAAGAAGTAGTGGAAGGGGATGGAGAAAAGCCCAAACCCACAAGTATTAAAAGACTTCTTTCCACACAGTTTCCTATCTCCCTTAAAACCTACACGGAAACACCCGGAAAACAGCCTGGCTGTAACGCAAGACCACAGGGAAGACTCTTAACTATCAAAGGATTAGAGCAATCCCGGTGATTTAGGTGCATCTGTCTGTGAGTAAACACGATTTGGATATGCCATCTGAAGAAAAATGTACTGTATATTTTGATTTGTGACGAAGATTGTGATCTCGCATTGTCTTTGGAAGTGTGGACGTTGGTGTTTTGTGATTTGTTGAACAGAACTTCAATTGCCATTTTGGTTACTTCCAGACATTCTCCACTAACAAAGATATCATTTAAAGGTAGATTTCCTCATGGTATTTTTATCTGTGTTTGAAAGTGTCTGAACTTTAAAAAGTTTACATTTTGTTTCAAATATTGCTTGTTCTATTTCTGACATTCCATAAATATACTTGAAATGTTATTTAAATATATTCAAAGAAATTTGAATTCTGCTTATATAATAACGCTTGAAAATCTGAATTATATATTTGAAAAATGCACTTGAAATACACTGGATAATTACTTTTGTGATTTAGATTTTAATTTCTGTTGCTGGTTTTTATTTAATTAGATGCTAATAAATGAAGTAAAATAAAAGTTGTTGTGTCTCACTTTACACTTTTTTCAAACGATGTAATGCTCATTTTGAAAATCCAGCCCATTTGAATATTTTAAATATTTTAAGAAATATGCAAATAATATCTTTTTAAAAATAAACAAAATATTGGAGAAATGCTCTTTTGGTATAGCTACAGAGGATAATCTACCCTTAGTTTCTAACTATAAGACAATTCCTTTCTACCACATCATCATTTAAATCCACCTTTGAAAGCTTGCTCTTTCTGGTTAGTATTTCTGCAGTACTTTTGATAAGGGGAAAAACCTATCATGACAGTAGAGATTATAAATTAAAAATCAGGTTGACTCAGAGGAAATGAATTTAAAATTATAATGAAACTTTTGAAATTTGTATATGAAAACTACACTAATATAATGAAGATCATTTCTGACCAATATATTTTATGTCAAATCTTATTTTATGCATAAGGATTCTATTAGCAGAATAATCAAAAATTCAAAATTCCATTTTATTTTATAGGGCTAATGATAAAAACATAAAGATAAACTTTAAATTATTTAAAATTAAATATAGTACATTCATTAAAAAAAAAAACTCAACTGCTTTTTCGTTGGAAGTAAAAAGAATCCTGTGACAATCCACTGGGAATATTTTAAGAGTCAACAAGTGCTGAAAGGGCTGATCACCTATGAACCTTAAGATAGTTAATTCAGGTGATAGTAAATTTTAGAATTTCAGTTGCTAGTCTATAAATACTGTTTTATGTTTTATTTCAGTATATGAATTAAACATAGTAGCGTTCTGGATCTGTGGGAATATTTGTCTTTGACTTAGAATAACTGCCTCTGAAAACACTTTAAGGAAGACCTTTGCAAAATGATGCTAGAATATTTAACATGACACTTAATGCTCTTGAATTCTTAAACTCAGAAAAAAAGTTTGCAAATTGTACAGTAACATGAAAGTTAAAACAATAAAATGGCTCTCAGAAGAAAGTGCTGATGTGTACAGCTACACTAGTGCTCAGGAATATAAAATCTACACAATAAAATTTAATATATGTTATACGTATTTTCTGCCATTATCCCCAAAGAGGAGTACAATCTTTAAACATCTGAGTGCCAATGCATGCTGTATATATACACATTCAAAATCCAAGCTGAGAGAATCAATTTCTTACCTCTTATGCCCCCATGTAAAACCTATATTCTAATTTCAAGAGATGAAAAAAATGGATGTAATAATGGAGATGGATTTATATCTAATTGGCTTCCCCCCCAGTTTCCTTATAACTTTTCAATAAATAATAATTCATACTATAAACTGTAGTTCTGAAAATTTAAAGTCATCTTAATAAGAAATTTCTTAAGACCTTCCCTAGTCAGTCTCAACCTGAAATGCTGTACCCCGAGGACTTGGGAGCAATTGGCTTAACTACCAAATCTGCCCAAGTGCACACAAAGGCACTCACAGAAAGACTTAAAATGTGCATGCTTTGGTAATACAGGATTTAAACTCATTAATATAGTCTTCAATTCCTTAAAGAAAGCATATGTTATTTCATCCATTTTATTTTCTATGAGAAAGAGGAGAATGTGCTCCCCTCCCCCACTGTCACTTAAAACCAAGCAAAATTGAAAACCACTTTGGGCCACAAAGCCACCAGTACTGTACAAGGAATCGCTTTAACTCACTTTCGTGTCGATCTTTTTGAAGGCAGGATCATCCTCATCTACCTCGAAGTAGATTTCTGTCGTGGTGATGGAGAGAGTCCCCTTGGCCACTACCACGGGAGCGATGAGCTGGGCAGGGGTGCTGAGAACCACTGGGCCTGCAAGACAGGGGCAAGGGAGTGAGGGTGCACCCAGTGGCCCTCTCTCACTCCCTCCCAGAAGGGTACCCTGGGTTTTTATTGTTAAAGATTAGCTAAAACAATGTTGCCTATACTATGCGACCAGCTATTTTCATGTGAGATAAGCTCTTCTTGGCTTTTATACATTACCTTTTAACAAGACTAGAGATAAATAATTCCATAAAAACCCAAGAGGTCAGGATACCGAATAAATGCTCAACCTCCGCCTGGGAATCCTACATGGTTGGTGAGGCGCTGCCATTAACCAGCTTAAAAGCGCAGAACCGGCTCCATAATGCCTGGGTTCTCCACTGAGCAGCAGGGCTTTCCAGAGACCCTCCGCTGCAGTCACACTGCCCCCAAAGACCAGTCATCGTGCAAAGCCGGTGCACTCAACAGCGGCTTTCCCCAAGGAGAGGCGAGAGGATGTGTGTGTGTGGGAAGCTTCGAAATATATAAAATCCGCTGTACTGAGAATTGCGAATTTTGAAGATTATTATCGGTGTCCTAAGGCGCGACACAAACATACGCATACACACGGACATTAAAGTTTTTATATAAAAAAGAACGAAAAAAAAGTTAGCAGTCATTTTCTCACAGAGGATCCGCCAAGTGAAGTAAATGTTAAGACGCTAGAACAAAACGATTCTCAAAAAAGCGTTGGAAAGTATTACTTTACAACTTTTTAAAGAAAAGGTACTAAAGCGTCACTGAAAGTCCCTACTAGCGCCCTTACTTCGAATTCAAGCTGAATTAAGGTCGGGAATCGCTAATTTCACATGTTGGACTATTAATCCAAAGGGGTACTACTTAAATTCTCCGTTTAAAGGCCCCCCCCAGCCCCCCCAACGGTGGCATTCTTCGCCCTCCTGGACTAAAGTGTGACTTGAACTCAGATATAACCTATTCACTTTTCAGCAGCAAGGGCGCCTCATAAGCCTTTCCATTTCCTCACTCAAAAGAGTCTCAGTAACAGTAGGAAAAAGGCAATAAAAAGCCAGCTATCCCGCGGCCGCGCAGGCCTCTGTCCTGGGCCCCTCGGTGCGCAGACCCGCCCGCGCCCCAGTGTCCTCGCCACCGCTAGGGTACCCGGCCGGCGGGGCGCGGGCGACCGTGACCAAATTCGTGTGCTCTGGGACAGCACACACGGAATCTGCCACCGTCCTGCACAAAGCCGGCCGTTCCTGATGCTGGAGGTGTAGCGGGGACTCGGCCGGCTTGCGTCTGGGTTCAAGGGGGTGGCTAGGAAGCGAACTGTATCAGTGTCAGCTCTCCCCCGATCGTGACAGCGGGTCAGACTAACGCACAGCCCGTGCGTTCATTTCACTGCTTTCGGTGCCCAGATGAGCCCGGAGCCCGCGGACTCCCGGCCTCCGCCTCGGGCCGGCGCTTTCCCCGCGCAGCCTGGCGGAGCGGGGTCCACCTCGGCTCCACAAGGTTTTCCTTTCCAAAGGGCGAGGCGGTCGATCTGAAGAACCACTTTAAAGGCTCATCAATCTTAATCTAGGTTGCTCAAGTAATTATGCCCGAATCTCTTGTACGATTACAAGTGGATTTGGGTTTCTATTCCCCAGGCCCTCCTTTGTGTTTATTGGAGGGTCTGCGCGCGCGCTTGGCGGCGCCTCCAGCCTCAGCGCCCGCCGCGGAATCCCCCAACGCTCCGGCCGGTTCGAACCGCTCCCTTAACCCTTAAGCAACCAGGACGCTCCTCAGGATGTTACTTTTTGTATTTCCCTTCTGGAGAAATCAATGCGGTTTACTCTAGATTGAAGTGAGGTGAGAAAGAAGGTGATGTGATTCATACCCTGAACAAAATGTTATCTTATACCCGGTTGGGCCTTGCTAAAATCTCGGAGAAGTCTTTGGATTAGTGATTTATGGTTTAACACAGTTTTCTGGCATTTGGAGAAAACTTATGGTCAAATGCATTAAAAATGTTGAACCTTTTCTTTCTCCTCAAAGGCAATCTAACATATCCAAAATGGGAAAACTGAAAACGAGAATCATGAAACACATGAACAAAACCATACCTACTGATTTACTGAATTATATCACAAATTTTAAGCACATAATTCCATGAACCTTTAACAGGGACATATTTTCTCCACTTATTTCTCTGGGTTTCTGAAAGGAGACTGCGCCTCTTTTTAATTCCACTTCTGTTGAGATTAGATTATTTGGGAGTTTATACAAGGGCTTTGAACTGGTCCTTCTTTAAGAAAGATTCATCAGAAAATATTCCACCTTAATAGTGTGTCATTTTTACTCCTGTCCTTTGGAAATCTCCAATTACAGCATGTTTAAGGAGCACTGAGTCTTTTTGTTGTAGCCTTCAGGGAGCAAAGCAGCCACAGAGAGAATACACAGTTAATCCACTACTGCAATAGAGAGAGGGGATTTAGTTTTAATCCCCTTTGGGGGAGCCTCTGGATTTTAAGGATCCGATATTAAAATGTTTACATAAGGCACAACCACAAACCAGCAGATCTTCCACATGCTACCTGGTTATTGAAAACATTGGATCCCTTTCCAAATAAAAATAGTATAAACAGGGCAGCATCTCTGGATGGCAGCAAGATGGTGAGGTAGCTGATTCTGTTCTAGAAAATAATTTAAATAACTATATCCTTAACCTCCTAAACTTTGCTTGATGCCTTAAAGACAAACTATAAATATATTGATCCCAATTACTATAGCAATAAAAGAATTAATTATAATAACGTTCTCCACACACATAGAAGTGTTATATTAAAGGGTAATTAAATAGAAGGGACCTATTGTATTGATACATAAAATAATTTAAATTTACACCATCTAAAGTGATAATTAAAAAAGAAAAATAACTTATTTAATTTTAAAAACTGATAATATAATGCTTAAAAAATGTTGATCCAGTACTATTTTTGAAAGGATAAGGGTATTACTTGGTATTAATTTAATTTAAAAACTGAACTAGAACAAAGATCACCTAAGCATGAAAGGAATCTTTAAAATAACGAACTTCTCTTTAGAGCCATAGGATCTTCAATCAGTTGGGATGGTAAAACTCATCGTGGACCTGGAATAGAAATGTCTATGTTTTGTGTCTCAAAAGGGAACTATTCATCACATATATTTAAAAAGCAGAATGTTAAATACTTGTGGGTTTGTATTATCCTGATAAAAAAATCAAAATTTTAGCCTAGAAATCTTGATAATACATTGACATTTAAACTTTACAGTTTAAAAATTCTTTTATATTTGTATTTAGCTAATAGTGTAATATTCACAAATTTTAAGCTATGGCTATGCCACTGCTCTCTTGCCAGAAACCACCAGGAACACATTTGTAGCTGAACAAGTTGGGTTTATTGCTCATTGCAATGGGAGAGACTGAAAACCACAGGAGCCATGGAGCAACTGAGAGGGTGTTAAAGGAAGCAGTGTAAGATCTGGCCTAAAGGGATTTTAGGAAGAGTTTAGGACAGCAGGGCTTTGAACTTGCATTGAGCTCTGTCTGAGATCAGTGATAGTTCTGTGATTGCGATCTTAATCAATCTTATCTAGAGGAAGGAGAGACTAGATGTATGCTAAAGCTATAATGGACAAGATGTAGCCATCACTAGGATCAGGAAAAGAGGGAGATGTTTGGTCTTTCTGTGGTATGCACAGTGACCTTGTTTCGGTGCTTAGACAAATTATAAAGCTGTTTTTTGTCTCACATTGTCATCATGTGAGCCCATCTGATGTTAGCATTCTGTGAGGTTGTTTATATCTGACGAGAGAACACCATGGACTAGCTGTGAGCGCCAGGCCAATTCCCAGCAATCCTGAGGTCTGGATATAGATCAGGCTAGTTCCTAAAGGTCAAGGGCTGCTTTTCTTTTTCTTGTATGCAGAAATTAAGTATTTAGTATTAATAAAAGTTTTATTAGCTATATGGATTTTCTGCAACCTCAATCACTCTGAAACTACATGTTCAATTTAGTTTTAGAACATGTAAAAGACTGTTATTTTGGGATAATAAACATTGACTAATCTTGATAGAATTATTAAACTTATAATCCCGACATTATTTGTAAGAACTTAAACTAATCCAAAATTCTTTATGTTCAGTATAAGAGAATATTATCTCAGGTTGGGTACAGTGGCTGGTGTCTATAATTGCAGCACTTTGGGAGGCTAAGGAGGAATGATGGCTTGAACCCAGGAGTTTGATAGCAGCCTAGGCAACATAGTAAGACATCATCTACTAAAAAAAAATAAATTAGCCTGACCTAGTGGCATGCACCTGTAGTCTTAACTACTTGGGAGGTAGAGGCAGGAAGGATGGCTTCAGCCCAGGAGTTCCAGGTTACAGTGAACTATGATTGTGCCATTGCACTCCAGCCTGGGTGACAGGGTGAGAGATTGTTTCCAAACCCCTCCTTCCAAATGAAACAAAAACAAAAGAATATTATTCCAAAATAGTTTAAGACAAATACTATAATGTGATAAAATTTGTAGGGAAATAAATCGCACCATAGCATGAGTGACTGAATATATCGAAAATACGTATCACATATTTGTATTCATATTATTTTTAAGTATGGCATTATCAATTTAAAAGAATATCACAGAATTATAAAAATAAGATGCTTTAATCTCAAAAACAATTTAAAATAAATTACTGAAGAATATGAGAAACTTGGAACTTTGTTTTGGAATCCTGGGAAAGCTTAAGGTATTAAGAAAATGGAGGTTCTTGTGTATGTGCCTAAACGAGATGGAAGTACTTGGAAAACTACTGCAAAGAATCTTAGCTTTCTATCATCTGGGATGATTCCCAGGGTTGTAAGGGTTTGAAATAACTCAAGGAAATAACAAAAGTCATAGTCAAAAATCTCTAGATGTTGACTGATTTCTTTACATATAGAGAATATTGATAGTTGTCCAAATAAATTATCAGATTAAAAATACTCTAAAATGTTAGAAAAACCTTCCTAGCATGGAAATAGCTATAGGATGTTTTTATTCAAATAAAAAAAAATACTTGAATAGTTCATAGAATACATACCTCCAGGGTTATGAATTTAAATTTCAGCACTAAGTCTGCCTGACACAGTCACACACAGACAATGCTCCCTGAACTACCCATTATAAACATTCTATCCATCCAAATTTTACATAAAGGGTGACTGTGTTCAGGAATTGGACTCGTGATGCTCTTGGGTGACTTCTTCAGCATAATATTGAGATTAATGATAACCAATCATCCCTGGAGTTCATGGTTTCCTTAGATTATTATTGTATAAAATGAGACAGATGCTAAGTAAACCCACCTCTGGAAAAACTCAACTCAACCACAGTCTGAAACAGACAGGGGAAGAAGACAGCCCTCTTATATGAGCAACTGAATACTACAATTCAGCATAATGTCTGTTCATCATTATAGAATATCTATTTTTACACTATTATCTAAAATCTCATCTTATTTAATGTATTTATAATAAATAATGTTAAAAAGTAGCAAGATACAATCTGATAGGCTCTATCAAGTTTAGCCTCCAATTTATATTTTCTAATTTATCTGTTGAACAGGTAATGCTATAAGTTCCAAGAAACCAACAAAAAGCTACTGCATTTTCTACAAAGGCAATGAATGATTTATACAAGAAAAGCTTACAAAGCATATGCATTCTAAGTAAAATAGCACCAAATTTAGTACCCATACTAAAAAAGTCATAGTTTTAATGTTCAGTGTCATAACTAGCTCTGCTTTGGTATTCATAGGTCAGCCTGCTGAGATTTCTATTTTTAGTTATATTTAGTACAATGTAAGGAATACATTTTTGTATG
Organism: Otolemur garnettii; assembly: GCF_000181295.1. Classification (NCBI taxonomy): domain Eukaryota; kingdom Metazoa; phylum Chordata; class Mammalia; order Primates; family Galagidae; genus Otolemur; species Otolemur garnettii. The sequence continues at coordinate 949,834 of NW_003852562.1, forward strand.
TTATGGAGGGATATTGACTCCTTTATGGCTCTAGGTCCAGATATCACTTAATAAATAGGCAGAATAAAATTCTATTAGGCTAGGTGAGTGAATAAACCAGAGGATAAGATTTAAATCTTTGTACCCCTATGTTGGATTTATATTTCCAGTTTCCTGGGCATATCTTTATTGCAGCACTTATAATATATTAATATATGAGTTTAAAACTCTGTTTCTTTCATGTAGCACAAGATACTTGAAGATGGGCATTATCTTCTACAACTAATGCAGTATCTGTCACCTAATATGCAATCTTTGTTTATGGAATTGAATACAGAAAATGTTATACACTATTATTGCATTCATATATCATAGAAAAAGCCACATAAAATAGAAGATATCTTTGGTCAATTTTTCTGAAATTTCAAATTTTTTCCTTAAAATATGAAAGATACTGAATTTTAGAGTAAATATAAAAATTATGCTGAAAACCAATGAGAATTATAATACAATTGGTCACGTTACCTGTCTCACATATATACTATTACTATCTTAGATGGTCTAATTTTATAATTGCCATGTTTCCCTAGTGTTAAATTGTTCCTTCATTGTAAATTAAAGGTATAGAGACATATTTAACTAGGCACAAATTCATTCATGTAGTCAACAACAATTATTGAATGAACTTGTGTTGTTTTGGGCACTAGGAGAGAATGAATACAGTGATCTATGAGACATGGATTTTACCTACTAAGAGCTTATAGTATAGGATAAAGAATGCACAAATAAATATGACATAGGGAGAAAGGGTATAACTAAGAATAGTATAAAGTACTTTACATGAATTATTTATTCCTTTTAACAACCTTATTTGATAGCACTACTGTCATCTCCACTTTACAGATGAGAAAATAAGACTGAGGGGTACAGTAGAGAAGACCATACAAGTGGCCAATGATAGAGACAGAATTCAAATCTTGTTACCTGATTGCAAAGTCAGGGTATTTGTCATGTATATTGCCTCCCACCAAGCAATGGACAGAAAAAGAATTCCATAGACTTCAGGGAGCAGTGATGATTTCTAGCCCTTTTGGGAGGGGGAAAGAGTAGCTGGGATGGAATGATGGCAGTGAAGTGGGCTGTGATGGATGGGAAGGATTTGGGCAGATTGATGCATAAAGGAGGGAAGAATAGTTTGAACAAATACACAGTTGCAGGCCTTAATGAACAGTAAATAAGTTGGCCAGAGATTAGGATGTTTAACTACAACAGCATGAGATGAAACAGAAAAAGCACACAAAAACTTGAATGTCAGACTTTACAGGTTAGAGCAGTGGTTCTCAACCTGTGGGTTGTGACCCACAGGAACTGTATTAAAGGACTGCAGCATTAGGAAGGTTGAGAACCACTGGGTTAGAGAATCAAAGATGAGAGCTCAGAAATTACAGTATGGCCCAATGGTGTTGGCCCTTTGTTGGGGGGGGGTCACACCCTTTTGTGAAGATGGTTAAACACATGGCCTTTTCCTAGAAAAATTCACTCATGTACACCTGTCCATCCTGATTACATAATTGGAAGTATTCATATGTCGGAGAAAAATTTTGTCACTTGTCTTGATGTCTTCCTCTATCTAACAGTTTTCTGCATCTGCATTTATCCTTATCTGTTCTTCAGCAGTTTCAGGAAATGGGTCCATTTTTCCTACTGTTCATGGTACTTAGTTCTCTCTACCTATGCTCTTGGTCCTACTCTCACCTGACCCCTGTCACTACCTGTGTCTTTTCTTTGTGAAGCATCTCAGCTTCCATCTCTTAGTTCCTTCTCCTATTTACTCCTTTGGATTTACTTCCAACCTGTACTGAACCAAAGGTGTTTGGGAAATACTCATTAAATAATAAGTTAAAGGCCTGAAAAAGTCCTTCAATTAAAAAAACAAATCTGTGTACAGGTTCTGACAATAACATTCATGCACTCATCCTAGAAAATGTCCTACATACCTCATTGCTGAATAGCACTACAGTCACTTTTGAAGGGTTCCCTTTGGGAAGCTATACACTGATGTCAATTTTAGAGCTCTTTTTCTGGAATGGCCATCAGAGCTCTTGTAGTCCTGAATGTCATCGGGACCCTTGATGTCCTAAATGTCATAAAAATATCTTAGATATTTCCATTATCTTTGGGTAAAGAAAGAGTCACTCAGAGGTCAGATCAGGTAAGCAGGAAGAGTGTTCCAATACAGTATTTCTTTACTGGCTAAAAACTCCCTCTCAGACAGTGCTGTGAGAGCTGGTGCACTGTTGTGATGCAAGAGCCCATTTTTGCACACACCTCTCTCATGCTATGATTTTTAGTTATGATTTTTCTGTTTTTTTTTTTTATCTATGTTTACTTGGTATGCCATGCTTCTCACAGTCAGCTGATGATTTTGATTCAAAGAATTTTTGCAATGTTTTCATCAATTACTGGCTGCCCTGACTTCTCTCATCAGTGACACTTTCCCCGCAGAAAAACATTTAATCCATTTTGTACACTGCTACATTCTTCATGGCATTATCTCTGACTTCACATCCACTCTTGCTAAGTTTAACAAGATATTTAATGTTTATTCATTGCTCTAATTCAAGCTCTCACATTCTTATGGTGCCACCCCCAAACAGACAACCATAATGAATGTCACTTAGCAAGACATCACCACACGTTGACAGGAGCACAGCTATATGACACTGATATGCCAAGGTTATGAAATCTTACCTGGTTTTTGGACAGTGCTACCAATGTAAGTGCACTGTAGCAAGTTCACCAACTTAATTGTCACACCTTGTAACTGATTTTTAAAACACAAATTTTCTAAACACATTTAACTGTAAAGTTTCAAAATACCTGTGTTTCAAGGAACATCAATTTTAAAAATGCTACACCAGAGTCCCTGACTTCCAGAGCTCATGGTTCTCTCTTGTTCTCTCATTGTTGACTTCCTGCTTGGTATTTTTTCCATACTCTTCCTCCAGGGCTGATGTTTATACCCATTCTGCAGGGCAAGTGAATTTGGTCTACAGCTCTTCTCTGTTTATAGTCTCACTTTCCCTGGGTGATCTCAGGAGTTTTTATGAACACCAGGCCCAACTTGGCTTTCAAAAGTGTCACACTTTTATCTCCTTTTGAAAACTGTAGACATCCAACAGACCAAGCTCAGCCAATCATCTTTATTCCTCTACCCCAAAGACCCTGCATCTTCACATTGCTGTCGTAGTTCCTAGCTTCTGTACCACTGTTCTCAGCCTCCCTCATTCTTACTCCTGGCACTAGTCAGTGGTCACATCCTCTGCTTCGTACCTCCTAGTTGTTTTCTGTGGCTGTCCCATTTTCCTCATCCCTGCTTACCACCTATTTATTTCAGGCTCTCATCACCTATGGTTTGGACAACAGCCTTCTGTTATGGCTCTCTTACCTCAAGTTTGAGCATCCTAAAATTACATGCTACATTAAAGCCTGAATGATTTAAAAAAATATAGTAGGCCTCTGTAAGTAGACCACCCAAGGGACTGACACAAACTGGTCAACACAACAGAGATGGCCAACATAAGGAACTAGGGCTGCTGTATTGATACGTACAAGTAGCTCATGTCTGGTCTATGAAAATTAGGTCAACTTAAGGAAGTGGTCAATGTGGTGAGGTGGTCAACTATGGAGGTTCTACTGTATATACACGGGGTGCCAAAAAATGTATAAACATTTTAAGAAAGGAAAAAACTGTATTCAAATTATAATAATATATACCAATAGTGTTTTGTAGCTTATATATTGTATCTTGTATCTCTTTTAACTGCAGAAGTCAAATGTGACTTGAGTATTACACATTTAATATAGTTTTTTCCTTTCTCAAAATATGTATACATTTTTGGGCACCTTCTGTGTGTGTCTATGTATCTGATCTTATCACTACCATGCTTAAAATACTTGACTGTCTCTTTGTGGTATTCAGGATTAAATCCAGGTTCCCTATGTCGGATAAGGCTCCCTCCTCTAGCAAGGTTGTCAGTCTCCACCTCGGTGTCCCCCTGCCTCATGCTTTTACCTAAATAATTTAGAACTAATGTAATTTCCCATAGAAGGTGATGTTTTAGCATTATGAGGTTTCTTGCTGTTTGTAACAATTCTCTAAATATTTATAAATCTCACTTATTCTTTAAGACTCAAGATAGGAAGAAGCCCATTCTAGGAAGGCTTTCCAGAATCCATTTTATTCAAGGACCCTATTTTATGTTATCATAATTTCCTTTGTGTCTCTAGGCTAATTTCTTTTTTCACTATCTGTTCTTCCTCTAGACTATAACTTCCTGGACAGCAGAACTTTTATCATATGTGTCTTTCTACTCCACACACTCACCATTATGTCTTGCATATCATATGGTAGATATTCAATAAATATTTGTGTTGCTTGGATAACCACATCCCATTTGAATTAAGACATAGTCTACCCTCAGAGAATAAGGGCCCAATAGGCCTTTCCAATTTTTGTCTTTACTTTATGTGACTTTTGACATTTTCTATTCTAATAAATTATTTTCTTTTTTTCTTTTTCTTTCTTTCTCTCTCCTTTATATATATATATATACACACACACACACACACATATATATATATATATATTTTTTTTTTTTTTTTTCTTTTTGGAGACAGATTCTCACTTTGTTGCCCAGGCTAGAAGGCTATGGCATCATCCTACCATGTTTCCCCGAAAATAAGACACTGTCTTACATTTATTTTTTCTCAAGAAGACATACTAGGACTTATTTTCAGGTGATGCCTTCTTTTTATTAAGTATAATACAACAACCTACATTTATTCAAATACAATTAAGTCATCTTCTTCTGGAACCTGACAGGGGGAGCCAACTTTGTTGGTGGGGCTGGCGCTAGTGATGCATGAACTCCTTCCCCCTAGCCATTCGCACGTGCGCAATAGGATGCCTGCGACTGTGGTTACCACATGCACACCCGCGCAAGTGTGAACAGCTTGGCAAAAGGAGCTGTGGCAGATAAAAAGGTATTCCTATCTTCCTTACTGCTCTGTTCCGAAATGCAGGGCGAGGCTATGCATATATTCTGCATAGCCACATCCATCACTAGGTCTTATTATCGGGGTAGGGTTTATATTTAACAAATGCATAGAAATCCTGCTAGGGTGTATTTTTTGGGTGGGTCTTATTTTGGGGGAAACATGGTAGCTCACAGCAAACTCAAACTCCTGGATTTTTTCTTTTATTTTGTTTACATATAATGCTAATAATAGCCCACTTAATTGATTTGTTAACCCACTAGTGGTTTACAATTTGGAATCGGAATAACATTGATGTAGTGAAATGAACAAGAGTGTAAGAAATAAATTCCTTTTCTTATGAATTACCCAGTTTCAGGTATTCTGTTATAGGTAACAGAAATCGGACTAAGACAATGTCTAATAAACATAGTTGAATTGTGTCCTCTTATTCTGTTTTTAATTTACACAGTCTGGTTAGAAGGAATGTTGTTACAATTAAGAGTATCTTATAAGTGTTTACAGACTATAGAATCCATGGTTGAAAGGAACATATATTTTAGGAAATACAGAAATATGAATTATAATAAAATATTTGTAGACTCTCAAATGACCTTAGAGACTTTGTAAAAATAATTAAAGGAGGCAAAGAGGGCTTGATATTCAAGGTGAAACTGTTTATTTTTATAGCTCTTTAACCAATTAAAAAATTAAGTTAGAAATGTAAGTATTTTAGTTTTAGTAAGAAATGAGTCTGTGTTGATATTGTCTGTAAGAGCTTCAGGAATTCTGTGTGTGAAGCTGAATGTGAACCCTTTGGGCTTATGACTGGCAAAGCAAATGCTTCACTAGAGAGAAGAAAGACACATAAAGACTCTGAAGGCTTTTTCAACATCAAATAGCTTTTACTAAACAACATTTTGATGAGTTAAGTGTGAGTGAGTCAGGGACATATGGATTAAATTTCCCTAGAAATACTCATGGGTTTAAAAATTAAGGGGAAAATCCTGAGCAAAATGCATTTTAGAGAATCCAGAATGTTTAAAAGACATTTTCCCCCTAAATGCAAGTATCAAGTTAAATCAGTTCTAGTGAGACTCTGTAACTAAAACAACACAAAAATAAATATAGGAGGACAGAAACTTTAAAAACATACAAGTTCTATTAGGGAAAGAATGTTAGATTCACTATATTAGAATTGTAGGCCATGCAGGAGTTAGCCTTAAGCAGACTGAGCCGGTGTTGTCTGTGTTTATGTATGTAACACGAGACATGTTTGTTCTTTTCTATGGTACCTAATCTTCCTACACTAAGTAATTATAACAAAATTATCTGTGCTCTTGGTCCATACTCTTTCTGTTTTAAAGAATATATTTCTCAGAAATACTCTTAGTTTTTAGAATTCTGTTGTTTCTTTAATTGTATGATATTTTCCCAGAAACTTGAGTTCTCTCTTCTTCCCATATGTTCTATATTTAGCTTTATTCTCCTTCCTAGCTCATTTTATAGGTAGCACTCAATTTATATAAAATAACTTTGCCTCTGGTATCTGGATATTTCAGGTTAGAACACTGAAGGTCTAACCTATCTAGCTCTTCATCTCAGTTGTTTACTTTCGTTTCTGGGGGAAGATACATTGTACATGCCATAACTTCCTGGGTATTTAAGCTACCCAGCAGTGGTGGTAGCAGAAATAATTTGCATATGCATTGTTTTTGTCACAGTCTTAGAGCACAGCATTCTATATCCTGACTAGCTATCCAAGAGACCTTAATGAGCAAGTCAACGGGCAAGTGGAAGGCATCAAAGAGAGACTCAGGGAGGCAGAAATGGCCAACCTGAAACATTCCAAATAACTCTTCTCCCTGCTTTTCTTCATTAGGTATCTGATTTCACTCTGAGTTAGTAGAACAACAGAGACAATAGGAAAGGGAAACAATCCAACCAGTTTATGAGAAGAAAGTTTGAAAACATACTGCTTTCTGACCATCAGGGAAAGTACAGGTGATAACTGTCATGTCAACATTGCAAGTCACCAGGGTGGTGACTGGCACTTAGGAGAGCCTTCTAATAGGGCTCCTTGTTTCTATATTTTTTCATTCTTAATTAACATAATTCATTTCTCTGAGTTTCAAATTTTTAAATTACTGTCTGTGTGTAAAGAATTACAAACCTACTACTTTGAAAGCCCAAATTAAAAAAGAAATCTACCTCTTAGCATTCTAATAATTCTTTCCTATATTTCTATTTCCCTAGTTATTCTTTTTTAAAACAATTCAAAGCAATACTATAATCTATTGGTTATAAAATTTTTTATGTGCTAGAGAATTTTTTTTGTTTAAGAGTAGAGGTAATGTTTTGGTCTTATCAATGGGGACCCACAGAGATATTTACTTAAAATAACTTTAGGTATTCCTATCCTGGAACTCAAGTGATAAACTGAATAGTCATTTGAATAATTCAGTTAGTATGAGCAGTTTGATAATTCAAGCTCTAAAATACTTCATCTCAACACCTCAAAATAAGTTTTGTTTATTTTTTGTTTTTTGTTTAAATTACTTACATAATTATAAAAATACTTATATAATGTATCAAAGGTACATTTCTTACTGCTGATAGGAATATAAAATGGTGTGACTCTGGTAAATAGCCTAGCAATTCTTTGAAAAGTTAAACGTAGATTTATTACTTGACCAAGCAATTCCCCTCCTAAGTATGCACCCAAGAAAAATGAAAACATATGTCCATATAAAATCTTTTACATTAATGTTCATAGAAGGATTCATCATTAATAGCTAAAAGGTGGAAACAAGTCAAATGTCCATCAACTAATGAATTAACACGGTATATCCATATGAAGGAATATCCCCCCAAAAAGAACACAGATGCCACAACATAGCTGAACCTTAACAACAGCATCTTAAGCAAAAGAAGCCAGACACAAAAGGCTATTTATGACTCTGTTTATATAAAACATCCAGAACAGGCAAATCTATAGAGACAGAAAGTATATCAGTGGTTGCCTAGGACTGCAGGAGGGGGTTAGGAAAACTGGGGGCATAGCCAAAGATAGGAGGTTACCTTTAGGGCTAATAAAATGTTTTAAAACTGATTTTGGTGATGGTTGCATAACTTTGTGAATACACTAAAATCACTAAATTGTATGCTGTAAACGAGTCAATTACATGGTGTGTGTTATATTCAGTAAAGCTGTCCCCCCAAAACTATTAACAAAAATGTAAGACTGGCCAGTGAATATTTTACAAGTGTTTTAACTGGGAATTAAAAAGGGGTAGAGTTGGGTGGTGCCTGTGGCTCAAAAGGGTAGGGCGCTGGCCCCATATGCTGAAGGTGGTGGGTTTAAACCCAGCCTCAGCCAAAAAAACTGAAAAAAAGAAAAAAAAAAGGGGGATAGAGTCTTTGATAGGTGGGGATAGAAGAGGATATAAAAGAGAGAAATGGGAAAGTATTTTAGGTGAAGAAAGAAGTTTGGACATCAGCTTAGGCCTGTGGAACTTTCAAGTTAGTAGACATTAAGCACATGGCTGGAATGCTGTAACATATATTTATACAAAAAAAAAGTATTATCATTTACAGAACTGATAAAGCATAAAGGACCATCATCATCACTGAGAACTCAGTATTCCCTAAATTAGTAAAATTACAAACTTTTGGAAGTAACAAAGGACTCTACATAAATGCTAATTCTATTAAGTAAAATATTTCCATTGTCACTCAACAGATGTGCCAGGACAACCACTCCAAAATAAATGAAATACTTTTCATTAGGGGACGTTCTAACAGCTGAATTAAATCCTTCACCTGTCAATTCACATACATTTGAGTTAATCTTAAATTTCAATTACTCAATAATTACTTGAAGAAGGAACTTGCTAAGTTTCAAGTTAAAATAATAAAGATTTTAGATTAGAAATCCACTGAATTATACTAATTAATCTCAATGTTTTAAGTAAAATTATAATTATTAAATTGAAATCTTTAGTTGCACGTGGACTAACGTGACTTAGAATTAGAATTAGGTGCTAATTCACTTTGGTGAATCACTATAAACTACAAAAGCATTTAAATGAATTAATGTAGGTGTTATTAATATAATAATTATTGGTTGGCATACTTCTATATTATAATCATATTAGACATTTGTTACAATACATAATAAGCTAGGTAATTAGTAGTCACACACATTTAACTTGCCTCTTGAGATGAACAGCTTGGGAAGAAAGGGAACTAAAAGTGAAAAAGAAAACTGTGTGACATTTAAAGGCACAGAACTTTGTGGAACATTTTGTCTTTGTTAAAATTAGAAAATGCCAAACGAAATGGAGAAAACATAAGGAAAGGTCCAAACTGAAGTAAAACCGTGTTCAAAGCTTTCTATTTATCAGGCCCCTCTGTAACTTACCAGAATGATTTCTGGTCACACATAGACTATCTATAAATTAAACTAAAATTATTATGCATATTCATAGACTTAATAATGATAAAATCAGTGTAAAAATTGAGTTATAAATAGAAGATCTCATTTTTACATGATTTTAGTACACATGCATACACATATACATATTTAAATATACTGTTTGGGGTGTTTTAGTTCAAACTATATACGATGTGTTTTTTTTTTTTCATGTCATTTTCTCAGTTATTGTTATACGATGTGTTTTAAGGAAATACTTTATATACTTCTTACTTAACCTTATGCAAGTTACTTAAGCTCTTGACCTCTGCATCATTATTTCTAAAACTGGTGGTAATAATAGTATTTGCCTTGACCTGTGGAGGACTGCTGTGAAAATTAAATGGGTTTTTGTACACAAAACCCTCTGAACACTAGTTCTTAGTAAGAAACGCTAGTCTTCCTCTTTTTCTTCTTTTTAGGAAAAGAAATAGATCTTATCTTTTAAACCAAAATACAAAATTCATCTTAGCTAAATTAGTAGAACTAAATTAGTAGTTTCCCTCAATTTTCTATACTAATGAGCATTTTTTTGTTTGAATTTTATTTGACTATTAAGTAATATTGCATATTGACAAATTATGGTGTATGGTCTTCTCACCTATGTGACAGGCTTTTATAAGAACAGGAAAATGTATTTGGCTAATCAGCAGATTTAGGTTTACAATTACAATGATAAAAAGGGTGCATTCTTTCATATATAATCTAAAATCTAAGAACTCTAATTACTTTTATATATTTAAGAGTGTATTTCTTATATTTAATATACTTAATAATATGTGAGCCATATTACCAGTAATTTTCATCACAGACACTGAAACAGGTACTTGTTATTTTATGTAATATTTCTGAGACACTAAATATGAGATTACTTTAATACTGTGAGATTTTTGAATCTCCTGGGTTATAACTTGGACTTAGGTTTCCTGTGATTGTAAAGTTTTCTTTTGGTAGTATAGCCCTGTCAAGCTACTTGGATTGATAAGTTATGAATAAGAAAGAATTTGTTACTTAACAAACTTTAATTTCTGAGACAGTGATAACTATGATCTGGATAATAATTTCTTTAGAACAAAAATAGTTATGTATTTATGTGATCTGAAACTTTATTAATGTCTGATTTCTTAAACCTAAGAATTCTGGATTGTCATCAATTCCTAAAAATAAATCGTATGTAGTATTGATATCATACCAGTCTAGATTAAGGGCTTCAGAGTTTACAAAATGAATCTACATGTTCCTGTAAATTATGCAGACTATTTCTGTGGCCCTTCAGAAAACACCTCCCCCCCCCACTTTTTTTCCATTTCATTTATGGTTCAGAGTACATTTTTGGGCTGCTTTTTAAAAAATGAACTCTATAGACTAAGCAAGGGATCAATATTTTAGCACGGCTATAAGATTTTTGAGACCCAGTGATTCCACTAGAAGAGTGTGAGTTTGGACCAGGTTGATATGGATAGAAGCAGATGGACTCAATGAAAAATCTGTTAAAAGACAAAAGTTAGGGGAGTCTCGATGAAGTGAACTGGTCAGGAGCTACACAACTTGATTTGGGAATACTTTATTTCAAGCATACTTTCACTATTCTTCAGATGTTTAAACTTAATTGTGAGGAGAAATTTTGCTTATAAACATAAGTTAATATTAATAATTAGCTACCATTGAAGAAGAGAAATATAAGATTATTAGTCTTCATTACATTGTGCCACTGGCGTTGCCGGACAGATCTTATTAAAATGAACTTCAAGGGACTAGGTAAATGTGTATCAACTAATTAATTATCCTCAGTGGGAACAAAGGACCAGAGAGGCTAAATTGTATAATTATTAAACAGATCTGCTAGTATATGCAAATGAGAAAAGGCAACACATTATCTTAAAAGGTCAGAGATAACTTTGTGAATTTTCTATGCTCTTTAAGATGAGACCAGAAAAAGAGAAAACACTTGTGGACAAACAGAATCAATGATCTAGATCTGCTTAAATTTCCAGATCCCCTCAGATAAAAATCTGTGACCTATTGAAACAAAGAAACCACAAATACAACAAAACCAAAACTTGAACATTTACTTAAGAATTTAAGGCAAACATTTGGTCATAGACTTAAGATTACTTTTATAGAAAGAAAGGTTTTGAAGATACATGTTAATAACAGATATTTATCTAGGAACTAGTATTAGAATAAACTTATTAAACATTTTCTTAATCTAGAAGAGGGAGAATAATATGCTACCTCCAACTTACAATTAATAGTAACATTTTGTCTTTGATAAAAACAGAAATATCTAACTGGTAGAAATAAATCACTGGAGGGTTCATAAACCTATGCCAGGTAATTTTCAGTATGATAAATAAAAATCCACCTCTCCATTGCCACCTTGCACCTCAATGTTGTACAGGCTAAAAATATACAACTGATATAGGAGTCAGCCACTCAGAAGTTTTAAACCACAGACCACACATAATATTCCATGGACTGGTTTCCAGGGGTGAGTGAAAGCTCTGAAATGGTGTATAAAACTGTATGTGCATCATCATGAAGCAACCAGCTTTCATCAGATTGATGGTGGGTTCAAACCCAAAAAAGGTTAAGGGCCAATACTCTAAAGATATCCATCGCCCATCTGCTCACTACAGATGCCATCTAGAATGGACTTTAGACCAGCACCAGGCCAAGATGAAACTGAGGTGGTAGGGGAAGGAGTGTCTGCTAGTGGTAAGGAATTAGCAACATGAGGTTAGAGAACAGAAGAGGAGTGGGCAGGGACATCCCACAGAGTGACAGCAGGCAGTCAAGGACAATGCAATAGTCACTTAGCTGACGGGCTTATTGTTCATGGCTCTTGGCGTGTTAGAGACATATGTATATCAAGGAGTCTATCATCCTGTCCAATCTTCCAATTATACAGGCAGTTACACATGAATCACTTATATCATTTCTCCTACATAAATAGTTGTTGTTGATTACATAGACAGTTGATACTATTTATTCATTGCCAGTAAAACAGACATTTGTTAGGGGTCTTCTCCTTAATACTAAAAATGAGATAAAGTAAATCACTAACATTCACATGACTGATCATTCTGAAGACCACTGGCACACGTTTATTCATCAGGAGACAGACTGTTAACTCAGTAACTCTGTGTGTATTTATTACAACAAATAAGAAAATATTTAAAAATTTACCGGCAAGATTGTCGATCTCCTTCTCCTGCAGCAGACTGACTGTGTCGTCGTCTCCCTCCAGCATGAGTTCCGTCTCTGCATTCTGGTTCACGATGGCCTGACTTCGGAATGTTTTCTTTGACTTCACTATATCTTCTTCAGTGCCTAATACAACCAAAGTGTGATAGTTCAGGTTACTGTGATTGTTTTTGCTTGTAGTAGTGGAAATAATTGACCACTTTATTAAAATTGTATGTTGTATTTACACATTACAATTACAGAACATTTCTAGCTTCTTTTTCTTGTGTGGTCTTCTGTGAGAAAATGGGGGTGTGGTCCTACAATCACCTACCCCTATTGCACAGATGAGGAAATTGGCTAAAAAGCTACAGGCATTGTTGAGGGACCTTTGTGTCTTATGGACTCTAAGATCAGTGCACAGTCAAGCAAAAATCTGAACCTCATCCCACACTCAGTTTTCTATCCACATAATTACATAATTTTATATCATTATACTTTTGTGTTAATTGTCTAATCAATTGATCAGATCATTTTGAAAGTAGATTAGATGGATATGAAGAAAATAAGAAAGCATTCACATCTGAAGACAAAAAAACATTTATTACTGGGAGGTTAAAGGTGGAATTAGAAATTATGAAGACATTAAACCCACAATAGCTATTTCTTTAGCAATTAATGAAATAAATACTGGTTTTCTGAAAGGATGTCCTTATTTTGGCTATATAAAATTGTACAAAAAGATAAATCAACACACACAGAAATAAGCATAAAAATTGAAATGCAGCAAAATTTGACCTGATGTTGACATGTCAATCAATGTGCAGGTTAGGAATTAATGCATTTGAATTTCTCATGAATTTGACTCTTAACAATTTTATTTCCATATTTACATTTAAACACCCACTTTGGCAGGTGACAATGAAACTAAAATTATCCAATTACAAGCAAATTTATACTTGAATATATTAATATTATATGTACACATATGTGAAGTTCAAATTCAGTTTGGAAGAAAATGTAATTTACTGTGTTCTAGCTGTGGTATGAGGATACAGGCTTCAAGTAGCAGCAGTAACTGTGAAAATATCTTCATACTTTATTTGGTGCAGTGGATGTATTTTTAGAAATGAGGGCCTAATAGCCCTATATGGTGGTACTGTATTATATTTCTAGGGGATACCATGGTGTAGTGTACATAGGCAACTGCTCTCCGAATCATGCATGCCACTGGCCAAAATTCTCTCCAGTTACAGTTTATAGTATCTCTGGCCAGTTCTCCCAGGCCTGTCTGTAGGATTTCCAACAGCCCCTTACTGCCTATCGATGTTTGCTCAAGTGGAAGTGTATCCAGCTGTCACAAAACTTGGATTGTAAAACAGCATTAGGCTTTTCCTTTTTTCCCCTTGTGGTCTTCATACTTCTTTTTCTCAGTGACTGTGGGCCAATTCTGTTTTCTAAAACATGAAAAAATTCAAAGAAAGGCCGTGTTGAGGAACACAGTCACGTCCCAGTACCATTATAGGGTATCACTGGCTCCGAGATAGGCAGCCTTTCATTCTAGCTCCTACTAGATAACAGCATCTACAGAATGTGGTTAATATATGAGGTTGGACAATTGAGTTCATGAATTCATCCTAGAAAAAGTGCTACATCACTCACTGCTGATTATCACAATGCTCACCCTCAAGGCACTCCCCTTGGCCGTCTGGCGACCATAGTGCTATTCAGCAATGAGGTATCTAGCACATTTGCGTGGATGAGTTCATAAATTTAGTTGTCTGGCCTCATGTACTTTAACAACATAAAGGAATAGACTGTTAAATATATATTTTGATAAAAACTTGAGAGACAAACATTATAAATCAGTCCTACATCAGAAAGAAGAGAATTAAGTGGGTTACATGTGTATTCTCCTTTCACTGGTCAATAGATAATTCTCATTTCTGGAATAAAAGATTGAGGCTAGATCACTGAATGCTTCAGAACCTTATCTTAATTCTATTTGATTTTTGGTGATACAAAGCCAGCATAACAGTGATCTTCTGAATTTAGCCATCTTTAAAACTTTTTGCTTTTTAGGCAAATAATAAGAGAAAGATAGAGCTTACATCATCGGAGAACAAAAGAGGCAAATCCAATGACTGTTAATCCAGAAATCTCTTCTGAGGTTTTTTTTTTTTTTTTGGTAAAGAGAGCCTCAAGCTGTCACCCTGGGTAGAGTGCTGTGGCATCACAGCTCACAGCAACCTCCAACTCCTGGGCTCAAGTGAGTCTCCTACCTCAGCCTCCCGAGTAGCTGGGACTACAGGTGCCCGCCACACAACACCTGGCTATTATATTGTTGCAGTTGTCACTGTTATTTGGCAGGCCTGGGGCGGGTTCGAACCAACCAGCTCTGGTGTATGTGGTTGGAACCTTAGCCACTTGAGCTACAGGCGCCAAGCCTCTCCTGAGGTCTTTAAAAGCCATATTTCTAGACATCTTTGCCTGGACATTACCAACTGAACATTTCCCTAAAAGAGGTAACTGTCTCTTGCTCCCCATCCTCCTCCTATTTTGATCAACCCACTTAAGCTAAAAACACAGGAATTCATCCTCCATGGTGACTCCGCTGCCCTAATTCAGGCCATCATTATTTTGGTCTAGAGCACTTCAACAGCTCAGAGCATCAGTATCAAACAGATACTCAGAGCATCTTTTGTCAGTGTGTTCATCATAGAACACAAGTAAGTTGAGGATGTTTTCCTACGTAAAATATTATTTATTAACTGATCCCCATCAATAACACTCAATGGAACACTGATACCGGAGGATACAATCTAAACTTGTTGGTGGTTTAACAAGCCCTTTTCCCTCTCACCACCAGTGCATGTTTTCACCCATCCCCTCTCAGCCATATTGGGCTATTTATAGCTTCCAAAATATGTCATGCTTTCACATGCCTCTTCACGTTCCTTCCTTCCTCTTTTGCCTGGCTAATTCCTACCTAGTGCCCTTCAAAGTTCACTTCCTTCAGATCTTCCCCACCAACCCCTCTGTACTTTCACAGCTTGTAAACGTAACTCAGCTGCATTGTACAGGTGTTACTTGCTATGTGACTGTCCTCTTTACGAGGTTATGGCTTTATTTCTGTAGCCTCAATGACTGGAGACTCACAGTGTGTCACAAACACTTGCTACACTGAAGTTCAAGTTTAACTCCCACCCTATTCCTTCCTCTTATTTCTTTTTCTTTCTTTCTTTCTTTCTTTTTTTTTTTTTTTGCAGTTTTTGGCTGGGGCTGGGTATGAACCCGCCACCTCTAGCATATGGGGCTGGCGCCCTACTCCTTTGAGCCACAGGTGCCGCCCTCTTTCTCTTATTTCTTAAGGTAGACTTGCATGTGCTTTCCCTTATGCTTTCACTGTATCTCATAAATCCCTCTACTATAGTGTTAATAGTTACCAGTGTCATACTTGGCAGCCTGATTCTGCCTTTGTATTCTCAGTACTCAGCACACTGCTCGGTACCAAGTAAGCCTTTATAGATCCTGAATAAAAGAATCAACTTAGACCTAACAGTTGCCACTGGATATTTCTAAATGTAGTTTCCAGGGTACCTCAGATCTGGTCTTAGTAATTTGCCTTCGGTTTGGGGAGAACTGGAGAATCCATATATTTACATGAAAGAGAACTTGGTTCTTTACAAGAAGTGTGAATCAGCCTACTAAAACAAGTTTTTCCATGCGTTACAACCACATTAACAAAAGCGTTATGTTATTCTTGTGTTTCCAAATAAAAATATACCAGTAAAAATGGTGTAGAAGGAAGATGTATATCAAATTTTCAATTTTATTCCCCCTAGTTTTAAAGCAGTAAAACAATCATGTCTTTAAATGAAATATAGTAAATTAATCCACATCAACACACTGAACTTATTGTTACTGTTGAAGTGTTATCAGTTTGCAGCTCAGTAAACTTCCTGATTTTATGGTACTGCACCATACATTTATCTAAATTAAAGTGTATGAGATCTAAAGGTGCTTTTCAATCACAATATCCTTTATGAATTAGAGTTTCATTCATCAAAATTACAGGCAAAAAGAGGTAAGGTCTCAGAGGGCTGTCTCATTACAAGCCTTGTAAACACTGTCCTTAGAAAATATTGGTTTAACACCCAACAAATCAAAATCTGATTGGGAAGAGAATTTATTTGCAATCATCTATCTTCAGAAGACAGGTTGGACTGAGAGCACTTCTTGGTCTCTTTAGCCATTCATCAAAAAATTAACAAGCAAATACCACCAACCGCTAGAACGTCTTTGATTTGATAATGTGAATTATGTGTAAACCTGGATAGGATAGACCCATGTGCTGTTTTTCTATGAAAACATTAAAATGCCATAAAATGTAAAAGTTTCAGAAGAAAAAATGTCACCAAAAGTAGTAATTAATGAAGCTAAATCCAAAATTATATATCGTATTTTCCACATGAAAGCATTCTATACACAGACTTCTTAGTAAATACATATACTTGAAGAAACTCTGTATGTGCAAATGTTACGTAATACAGAACACTGCACTGTAAGAAGCCGAAGTTCCTTTTTCATAAAATTTCCCCTAATAACTAAGAAGCCATGTGAAATGAAGTACATTTTAATAGTAAAGTAACAGAAGAATGAAAATGTTGCTCGCATTGTTGCTATACTCTAGTATTATTGTTGCTACTATATTATTACTTTTTTTTCCTCTAGAGACAGAGTTTCACTTATCAACCTCAGTAGAGTGCCCTGGCGTCACACAGCTCACAGCAACCTCCAACTCCTGGGCTTAGGCGATTCTCTTGCCTCAGCCTTGCAAGTAGCTGGGACTACAGGTGCCCGCCACAACACCCAGCTATTTTTTTTTGTTGTTGTTGCAGTTTGGCTGGGGCCAGGTTTGAACCCGCCACCCTTGGTACATGGGGCCGGCACCCCACCACTGAGCCGCAGGTGCCGCCCTATTATTACCTTTTTAAATAAACATAAGTTTAAATATAGAAATGAAAAATCAGAAACTTTAGCTCATTTTAATAATATCAAAGAATATCTGGAATGGCCAAATAATCAAGGCAAAGAAATTACTTCATTTGCTCTTTATGATCTTTTCTGTTGATAAATAGAAACCATTTAAAGAAAAACAATACACAGTACTTTAATTCTGTGTAAGAAATTATACTACAGTTGAACCCAAAACATTTCTACTAAAGAAGAATATAATCCTCAACAACAGATAAGCCGTAAATCATATATACGTGTAGCTGATGCACAAATGGAATGGATATAAACCCACAATAAGAATAGAATCAGCTTCATGCCAGTTTTTGCTATTATTACTTATATCGATTGTGGACCTATGGCCTTAAATTTATTCAAAAATTACATATATGTGTATATATATGTGTATGTGTATATATATCAAATATGGAAGAATACATTTTCATAGTTATTGTACCTAGACAACATAAATAAATGGCTATAGCTCATGACCTGGCCCTGGTTTACTTAACCTGGCTACTTTTCTGATTTGGCCTTTTTGCACCTCATATTCCCCAGGTGCTGAATGCTTCTGTTCTGACACATGCCACACTGTCTCAAATCTTTAAGTGTGACACACGCAATTTCTTCTACAAGGAATTCTCTTATCTTCTTTGTCCTTTAAAGTTCAGTTTGGTTAATTATTCCTTTTTCTGTATAACCTTCGTATCTTAGAAATAAGTTGTAATATACTATCATTACTCATTTGGAGTCTTTATTTAGGGATTATCTACTGAAATTTAATTTCTAGTATGTTACACATCAAATAAAGTGTTGATAAATGTTTGTCAAGTAATCATGTGAAAAAGCATAAAATAATTCACAGATTAATCATTTTATGTGCATATTAACTCCCTTCTCTTTTTATGTTCTTTACAGTTTCTCGTAAATGAGTAAGTTGGACTGTATGATCTGCCATTCTTACTTTACTTTTCTTGCCACGATCCATTAGGAACATATTTTTTAAACAATCTAGACCAACCACTTAATTTTTGTTTTCCCGTCTGTGGGAGAAGAATAACAAATATCCCCAACCAAAATTTCACAGGATTATTTCAAAGTTAAGATGACGCAATGGAAATGTGTGAAGATTATTTACAAAATAAGCTTTCAAAGCGCTTGTTCAAATTTTGATAAAATGAATAAGACAAAACAAAATAGAGATTAAAAGAGTACTCCACACTAAGTTCATAATTTAAAATGGAACAAGAACATAGTCAATGCTTTATTGCTTATAATAATGTTACATAAGATTTACGTAAAGGGGGAAAAGGTAAGCTAATCTGAGGGTTAAAAACCTCAGGATAAAGCATGAGTGTAAGGTTTAGCATAGTGCCTACCCAATGTCAGGTATTCAACAAATGACGGGTGCCAGCCCTTCAGTGGAGCTAATGTTCTTCCTCCCACCAAGCTGGATCTGTCATGTTCCTTGTAATGCAGTAGGAGCCTTCATCCTCCCACCAGACTGAATGTTCTCTGAAGACAGGAGGAGCAGCAGGTGGCACGGGTCATAATGAATGGTAATGAATGGACTGTAAACAGCTCATATTTCAAACAGTTTCCTCCAAAAATTATTTTATTCATTTAAACATGTTATTAAATATAATTACTAAGTATCAGTGCATTTGATATGCTTTCCAAATTGTATATATATATATATCTTACAATACATGTTTTTAATATCTGAAATTTGTAGGAAAAGAATTGCTTTCTCAACAAAAGATAATGCATCTAATATAGGCTTCTTCTTCATCTTTGGAGAGACATTGGCAGAATGGAAACTTAGTCTCATTTTATTTTACCTAAATGTATTATTGGAAAAATTGTGCTTCTAAACATCTGGAAATAAATTTCATAGGATGGCATTCTTTTACAGAGGAGAAACTCTTTTCAGTAGACACCATTTCACAATATTGTTAGCTTGTTTGATGCATTTTGACAAAATCTTCTCCTATGTAATTAAGACAAAATGTTGCAATTCATTTTCAAACCCGAATACTTTCTTTTGAAAGCATTAATAACATGAATATTTTGGGAAATTGAAAAATAAAGACTACTTTTTCTCATTAAAACTCAAGTCAAAGCAACAAATATCTGTCCAGAGCACTTCATTCAGTAATTCTAAATACTATTTAATTTCCGGTGAAAAGAAAAAACTTCAGATAAATATACCTCTCAACTAACTACATAAGATATAGTGACATTATCTCATTCCACAACATGTATGGATCAATCTATTACTGAGAAGTTTATATTTGAACATTTCGAAAAAAAGATGAAAGAAAAATTTTTATGACATTGAGAAGCCTATTGTTAAAAAACATTTTAGCTGACCTTCTATCTTTGTATCTGTGAGGTAATAGTAATACTTACATGTATGATACACACTTTACTATAACAATTATTCACCATCAAGTACATATTTTCTTTTTAAAATATTTGAGTTCAAAATTTAATTTTGTGTTTGACTTCACAGTATAGAGAGAATATTTCCTCCTTTAAGAAACATAAATTATGATGCTATAAAAGCAAAGACTACTTTTCCACTGAAAATTAAGGACAAAAAAAATCAAATCAGGCTTTCATTAGAAAAATTCCGGTAGTAAAAACTTAGTGATACTGAATAAAAAACACTAAATTAGAAGTAATGACTAGAAATCTCAAGTATCTTTTTATTATTTTATACCTGATGCTGCGTTAGCAGCCTTACTTTTATTAATACAAAATCATGTTATGAAGGCAAGTGTTTCTATAAATAACTATTTGTTGTTTCCAACAAATTTTAAGTCCGAGCAGTTACTGAACACATTTAATAAATATAGATGTAAAATCTGGAGAGTTCAGATACCAAATTCCTTTCTTAGTTGTGGGTACTTTTAGTCTGAACTAATCAGATCTAATGATGATTCCCACTTCAATTTATTTTTGTCAACACAGAATATATTGTATAATCTAAAATAGATATTACCTACACTACCATAAAATTAAAAACCCAACATAATAGCTTCAAATTTACAGTGAAATGAACATTCATTAGAAATGATCATCATTACCTGAGTCCGTCATTCATGGTACCTATGGTCCATTTTAGAACAACATTAAATTACACAAAATTAGAGTACAGCATCCTTTGTGTTCTAATCAGAGAGGAATTTTCTACAGACTTTTGTTTGTTTTAAACAATACAGAGACATTATGCATTTAGGTAGGCTGTTTTCTGAAAGGCTGGGGGAAAATATTTCAGTGGTATACTTACTACACATGCAGTATTAGCAATGTGAGTATTAATTAAGATTTAATGTTCACAGAAATTATATCCAAGTGTTAAATTCTTATTCAGATTAGTTATGCTTATGAACAATTATTTGGGATTTAAGAAAGAAGGTCAGAAAATGGCTACATAAACCCAACAGTTATTGCTCAGTGGAAAAGGACATCACGGACGTGTGCAAGTAAAAGAACTGGATCAATATTAACGTGATTTTCATTTCATGCTTCCCCAACTCCAGTAAGCTGACAATATACTCTGATTATGTGAACTGCCTCAGAGTAACACAGGGAAGGTTATTAGAGCAAGAGGTGGAAATGGAATGCACTTTTTATATTGACAGGGCTGCTAATAGAGTGTACTGGTTTTCAAAGACATGCAATGCGTCTTTACAATTTGGTTCTGACAGCAAAAACAGAATTTCATTTATTCCTAATTCAAAATATTCATATGTAAGCAATATTCTTACAGCACACCAACAAAGAGGATATTCATAAACAGCATTTTTAAACGGAAAAATGCAATTAAAAAGATGCAAGAAAATATTATTGAATTTAAGTGAAACACTATATAAGCATGAAATGTTAACTTAATAATCTTTTTAATGAAGTCAATGTAAAAAACTGCATTCTATGCTTTTTAAAGGAAATTTGATAAACTATATTTTGGGATCATACGTGATAGTAAGCATAGCCTCTCTCTGCATTTTAGATTGGCTATTACTTGGTAGGATTGGCCATGAAGTTAGGGCGATTTTTAATTATTTAAAATGGGGTATTATATTAAAAATCATATAGCACATTTTGCTTGTGAAAAATCATGATAAAATATATAGAAAACTTGGGCCAATTTGGAACCTTGTAAATGTCATAAAGGGCAGAGATGATGCATTATTCATCTTTTCACTATTTGAGTATTTCAGGCAGTATTTGGTTCCTATGACAAAATATGCATACAAAAAGATGAGGCCTAAATAAATACATCTAAATGGTAAAGACAGTTATCTTTATGTGAATGACAATGGGTGATTTTCCCCTTCTGTAAGGGTTTTTTTTTTTTTTTCTTTTCTTAGCTTTTTAAAAGATTTCCTGTAATTAGGATATGTTTCTTTCCTGCAAAGAAGAAAGAAAAGGAGGGAGAGGAGGGACAGAGGACAAAACCTGCCTTTGTGCAGGGGAGTAGCAGAATAGAAGATGGGAAGTTTGGTAATGCTTGGGATGAAAGGAAGAATGAACTGGACAACTTGAAAGAATGCTGGAAAGATGGGGAGTGGGTGGCATTAGCCTTGGGAATGACACTTGGTTTTTCTCTTTAAAGCCTGCCACAAAGTACATTGTGGAAAATTCACTTTAAATATATGAGACTATGGGAAATCAAGGTAGGAGACTTTTGGGACAGGTCAGCAACTGGCTCACAGAGTTGCATGGAAGACAGAGGCAATTAACAAAATGTCTCTATTTAAAAAATGGAGCATAAAGGATGGTGCTGATATAGGCTACTAAGCAATACTTTTAAAAACACCAAAAGCATTTAAAAATGTTTTTATAAATGACATAGAACACACATTCTTGTGAATGATACTAAGTTAATCTGTTTTGACATCTTTACTGATGACAGGCTGTAAGAGTCAGCCAAAAATCAGCAGCTAAACGTCATAGTGGGGAGATGTTCCTTGCCCTCGCAGTTAAGAAAGTTCCAAGTGTGTTTATAGAAAAGTAAAAGGATAGTGTTTAATCTGAATTTTAGCTCTACCTACCACTATTGCTATGGTCTGTCCTTTCTCCTTTAAAGGCTCTGCTGACAATCTCCTTCACAGGATGGCCGTGGGCGTCTCCAGCCTCCTCCTCTAGTCATTTCCCTTCACTCTCCTGTGCGCCACCATACAGCATCCTTTCCATCCCCTCAATACGTTATATTGTGTTATGTGGTCTCTTCTCCACAATTCTACCTGCTTATGCACAGCTTTAGAAAGATTTTCATTTGCCCTTTCAAGTCCAGCTGAAATATAATTGTTCAGTTAGGTAACCCTCTTTACTAGGCTCCTCTAGGATTTTTAACACACACTGGTAAAAATATTTATCATACAGTATTATAATTGTTCATAAAGGCAATTGGGTATATACATTACCAAAAATTAGTCTAAAAGAATGTAAGCAAGATTATGAACAGTGATAAAAATTAGCTCCATGTCACTCAGCAATAATCCAGTCGAGGCCATAGGAAATGCACCCTTTAAAGCTGTTACCCAAAGTGATGAATGGAATAGTTAATACTGTGAGTATATTTGAAATTCATCAGTTACCAATAAAATAAAAAGTACTTACTAGGCAATAAGCCCAAAGAATCTTATTAATGTGGATGCTCCAAATGGAATAGATAGAAGATCTAATTCTTTTCTCAAATGATTTTTGTTTTGTATGAGAACATGAAACATCTTAAATAAAAATACTTTCTCAAAGCTTTACGAAGTGATTTACCATCAAATGCAAAGTACTGGGGGCACTCAAAGGAGTAAGTTAGGGTCCTTTAGGCCTCCATGGCTTGGTAATTTTTGTAGTTACCGCTGCTTTTGTTTCCCTAATCACCTAGTAAATTCATAATGTTCTCTTGGGACAATTTGTAAGTCATTACTTCTAGGAACCCCATTCCAACCAGGCTCATTTAGGGACAACTACCCTCCTCTGCTTCTTCCTTTTTACTAGACCAGGGTTACACTATTGACACTTTGGGTTAGATTTTTGGTGTTTTTGTTGTTGCTGTGGGGAGCTGTCCCGTGTGTGGTCAGATATTTTAAGCAGCATTCCTGGTTTCTACCCATTTGAAGCCAGTGAGTGGCACATCTCTACCTCCAGCCCTGTTGGAACCACAAACTAAAATATGTGTTATTAGATGGTAGAAACCATTTGTCTCCATTTCTAAATCTAGAATCTAGCACATGCACACCACGTAGAAGCTGTTTCATAAATGCTTTTAAGTTAATAGTTGCTTGGTATCTCTGAATCTGTTTAAAGTCTACAATCTGGATCTTCAACATAAAAATGAATGGCTTGTTGGAACATTTATTGATATGAAAATATCTATATAATATCTGTAAAATGCATTTTATAGGCATACTTTGTAACTTCCCCTTTAAACAGGGTGTCCATAAAGTTCGTGTATAATTTAAAGTCAGTAATTTAAAATAGCTTACTGTTTTACACTGCACACATTTATACCCCGTGTAATCCATTGAAATTATTTTAAGAAAGTGAAAAACACAGGGTGAGGACATGGCTATGTTACTAAAATGTGACACTGACACCTAAAAGAGCTGACAGACATTTCCTGAAGTGTCTCTCTCTCCTTCTCTTAAAAAAATTTACAACATTAAATTTTCAATACATTATTTTAACCACAACTGGATCACCTATTTCTTCCAAATATGGAGATCCAATTAGTAAATACCACCTAAAATGGAATTATCAATGAATAACAGTCCAGATGTTTAGTACAGTATTTACATAACATAACCAATAGGTTAGTATGTTAAAATATCAAAACTTCTTTCTCAAATGTTGTAATGACCATAGACTCTTTGAAAAATGAAGTCACATCATTTGATAGCTTCTTTCTCAACCCCTGCATAGCTGCCGTGTGTTCCTTTCTTAGTGCCTTTCTTATTTCTTGATGACTGCAACTAGCACATTACAGTAGCCATGCACATTCCATCAAAACTAATTTAATTCCAGATTCATTACAGAGCTGCTTTTTATTCATCAAGGTCATATCTTGATGGCTTCCCAAGCTTAGATAAATCAGGTGTTAAGCAGACACATCTCTGAGGAACCTAAGCATGCTCTCATTTGCAGTTCTCAGCATATCCTATTATTTATTGTCGAAGAAATGACTGATTAACTTTGTCATCTTTGCTCCTTGTTTTTTTTTCCTCAGGCTGTAGCAGACTGCCCTCTGCTGTGATGCCTGATCAGACCTATTTAAGATCATGTCTTTGATCACAGACATGGAGGCACTTGAGATCCTGGGTTTTGATGAAACATTGTTCCACTGTAATTTTATGGAAGGGAAACAGAGGCCCTAAGTGATCTCTGATAGTCAACAAAGATAACCAAATTTATTAAGATTTCATACTATTCTTTGACCATCATAATCATCAAAAGTGTACCAGAGTTGACTAGTCTAGGTTTTGTTCTATTATATGAGCAATATACAAAATCCTCCTTTCAGTCATTTCCCTGTTAGCTAATTTGCCCTAAAGAAGAAAACCATGGAGGACAGAACATGAGTTTATGAGTTCTCAAATATTTTCCTTATATTCTTCCCTTGCTAGGGTCTGTAAAATTTCTGGAAATCAATTAAATTTGTACTTGGATGAAATTTTACTATTAGAACACACCTAAATAACACACTGAATACATGTGAAATTGGAACATTAAACATCAGGGAAAAAATTACATGCCTCTAGGTTTTTATTAATCACATTCCCACAACCAGAGGCTGAAAGTATATCAGATCACACAAAATCTTTTGCACATGACAACCTCATAAATTATTCAACTCATTAGTATTACTAAAAAGCATGAAAAACTCCATCAGTGTAAAGGATATTGTCCAACCGAAAAAGGTCAACCAAGTTTTAATAATGAAATTGAAGCAAAAGCTTTTCAAAGTAAATATGAAATAAAATTATTGCCCTTTGTTTCCTTGAAATTATATCCAATTCTGATTGTTTGCTTGTTAAAAAAACCCCAAAACATTGTTATACTCTATTTTAGGCTCCAAATAAATTGTCTGAAAATAATGTCATGAAATCCAAAGAATATTTCTGGCTAAATGTTCTTTACTATCACATGAAAAGTTTAAACATAATTTAATTTAAAATGTTTGGCTGACTTTGGGATATCAGGAAAAATCAAGGGACTCAAAATATTTTCATAAACATGAAATCTGCTGTATCAGTTTTATTCATGTTACACTAATACAGAGTCAAGTTGTTGAAACACAGTCCACTACATTAGGTGAGACTCAACCAGTGATTCAACCTCCAAGGTTTGTTTTGATGGCCATGTAAATATTCCCTTTTTGAGTAATTTAAAATGATTTCCTGGCATATACATGTCTAAAAATCTGAGAATTTTGATTATTGATTCAAATACTTCTAGCTATATTAAAAATTCCTTTGATAAAATATTCTTTTGTTCCTAAAACATACTTTGTTGCTACTATGTATGTGAATACAAACATTTTTTGATCAATTTTGTTTTCAGAGATTCTATACATTTAATGTTTAACTTTCAAGATGGAATTTAACAGTAGGGAAATTGGAATATTGTAC
The DNA here is from genome assembly GCF_000181295.1 of Otolemur garnettii. Lineage (NCBI taxonomy): Eukaryota > Metazoa > Chordata > Mammalia > Primates > Galagidae > Otolemur > Otolemur garnettii. The sequence goes on from NW_003852562.1 coordinate 976,165, forward strand.
CTAGCATCAAGGATGGAGTAATTTTGATTTCAATTATTATTAATATCCTAAAAGCTCACTCAGAATTTGCAAGCCTGTGCAAATTCTTAATCTATGCCTACACAACTCCAAAACATTCAGTCATGTGTATTCTGCACACTGCCAGAATACATAATACTTAAATAGATTTCAGTGTTTAATGGAAGAGTGTTCAGATAATGTGCTGTTTTCTTATTTTCCTTAACTTTTATATGGATATCCTGGCAATCTGTGAATACAACATCTTTCTTTTAAATACCAGGTGGCCATAAAGTTCATGTGCAAACTATTTTAAATTGCACATGAAGTTTGTGGCCATTCTGTATACAAAATCTGTTTTAAATTAAGCTTTCCAACATCTATTTTTACTGATGAAGTGCTATGTAATAATTACTGAAATTTACTTTTCTTTAAATGCTTAACTGTTTCTTTTCTTTCCTGTCTCCTAACTTGCTCCCTCCCTTCCTTGTGTTAGAGAGAGTCTCTCTCTGTTGCTCAGTCTGGAGTGTGGTGGGGGTGATCACAGCTCACTGCAGCCTCCAACTCCTGCTTTCGGCCCCACCCCCAGATGCATACCACCACTCCAGCTAAATTTACAAAAACGTCTAAGAGAGGAGAGTCTTGCTATGTTATCCAGGCTGGTCTCAAATTCCTGACCTGAAGCGCTCCCACTGCCTTATCGTTTATGTCCTATTTCCTCTGCAGGAATATTCCACATACATCACAGAGCACATTAAGAAGCAGGAAGAAGGCATGATACTACATTTTTCTTTTAACAGTTTGTAATCCCTCCCTCTATTCCTATGTATAGATTAGTCCAGAGAGCACTTCCCATACCCCCTCTCTATATTCTCCATATTTTATTCCCAACTCACTCCCCAGTCGCAAAAGTCCATGGAAGGAACTACGCTGAAGGTTAGAGAGAATTGCTTTTGGAGCTAGAATTGCTTTAGTTTTCTTTTGTTTGCCACTCCATGATTTTAACTTTGAAAATGGCCATGGATTCACCCCAACATAGGCATCATATAGATGATTTGAATATTTTATGGCATAGGTGTGGTCTGAGTTCTTAGTATGTTTAAAATAAAAACATACTCCTCTTTCCTTTTAGAAAAGAACCTAACTCAAGAGAGATAAAAAATTCTGAATAATGCTAATATCCACCATTGAAAATCCATAAATATTTAAAAATATACGTATACTACACATAGCAAATAGCAAATTATGCTTCTGATCTATTTCAAAATGAGAGTATCATCTTTTAGTGTAGGTCATTAATAACAGTTACTGTTACTAAAAGGTATCTATCAGTTTCCAAAAATTTTAGGGTTTAAGATTTTAAAATTTATTTTTGATAGGCTTTGACACTGGTTTACTAACAGAAATATTTTACACATTCAACACAAAAATTATTCACCTTTAAGAAGAAACAAAAGAAACAGTTTTCTTTTTCTTTTTTTTTCTTTTTTTTTGCAGTATTTGGCCAGGGCTGGGTTTGAACCTACCACCTCCGGCATATGGAACCAGCGTCCTACTCCTTTCAGCCACAAGAGCTGCCCCCAAGAAACAGTTTTCTAATAAAATGTTTTTTTAAAGTAACCTGTAAAATGTAGAATATAGTATAATGAAGCCTATATCTTTAAAACTTTGGCAATTCAGTATCACCAATGACATGACTGTAGCCTAACCTCTGTCACAAATTCTCTGCAGATGTTTCTAATTTGAAATGAGATGATTCAGGATAAAAAAGTCTAAATTATGGCATATATTAAATGAAGTTTTAATATATACATTCATATTATAAAGCATGCTACTACTTACTAAGTAGGCAGATACTTCTACCAATCTCGCTCTTGTAGGATCATAAAGATAAAAACTCATTTTAACTTGTTAGCAAATCTTTGGGGTGCTAAAATCCTTAGGTGATCCTTTGATTTGATTATAGAAACTGGCCTATAGTGAGGCCAACCATAATTTTTCCCAGTACAGTTTTTTCCATAGTTACTTTACTGTATAAATCTACCTGGTAACTTTTATCCTGGGTACAACAGCTTCAGAGGGAGTCTTCATGTATTTATTTAATGATATCTTGATTAAGTTACTGCAATTAAGAGGTTACTAGGACAACAAATTTCTAAAGCTTCACACATTTTGTCTTTTTATTAAGATTAAGCATTTTCCCTGTTCAATTCAGTAAGAACATGAATGGTGTAATATGATATTAACTATAGCATAATATAAGCTATTTACCAACTATGGTGAATTTTAGAAAAGATGGCTCACTTATTACTCCCAAATAAATGAAAATTAGTATAACAAAACAAGTAATTGAGAGAATAAAAGTGGGTAATAACAAAAATATATAAATGGTGCTCATGATCGCTATTTCCTCAGTGCATGTGGTTTATAAAATTCTGATATATTTAACCTGTTAGAGCATTTAAAAATGGACAAATCTTCCAAATATTCCTAAGCATACTTCTTAATGGACAAGTGGCCACATTTTATGAAAGTACAACAATATTTTGATATTCACCATTTATTATAAATTTTATAAAGGACAATAGAAGATATAGTCCTACTGTAGTGTGACAGCTGATGATATTGTGAATGGTGGAAGATCTTTTCCAAACTTAATTTGGAGGACTGGGAATTTAAATTGACAGAGTGTAACAGGATTTTTTATTTTATTTTATTTACTTATTTCATCTCATTTTATTAAATGAGAAGAAGAAAGGGGATTAAAAGACTTAAAATGTCCTGTAAAGAGGTTACTAATAAAACATATGTTTCAGTTGTATATGCAAGTATGTATATGTATGTACAAATATATACAAACATTATACATACGTGTGTATATGTATACTCACAAAGTATACATATGTTTATAATAAAAATATATGTTATACATAAAAATATGCAAGTTTGAGTATAAGATCATAATGTAATATATATATATATTTATATATATATATTTTTTTTTACCATGGGTCTTGATTACCAAAATCTGAAAGACACTGAAAAAGAAATTGATTGTATTCTTGTTCTAGGCTATATGAAAGGGACGCTGGTTAATAATCAATTATGTAGAGTCTTTCAATCTCTTAAAAAGAAGTTGAAGGGTTGAAAATATATCTAGTGTGAGACATATTGCATTGATTAACCTAAATGATGCTGAAGGATGAAACAAGAATACATTTGTTTTATGAAGTGGAGAACATTAAATAACAGTGAAAAATATAAATTCTCAACCACAAGGAGTCACTTCACATCCAGAAGTATTTGGGGGTAAAAATTTTGACACTAACCATATTCTATTGCAGCTTTGAGCAACGCTTCAGCATGAGTTGAGCCAAATGCATTGCGCACAAATCGTCTCCTTCGACGAAGATCATCTTCCCAGTAATCCAAACGCCAGAAATCATGTAATTGGCTAAGAATGGCAAAATAAAAAAAGAATAATTCCTATTAGTAACAGTGCATAACTAGAAATACATTTTTTCCATAGAACTGACGCTTTATTTCTTTGGTCTCAGTAGAAAATTAAATGATTGTTGAGATATTTATAAGTTATGGGTCTTTTTTTTGTATGTTTCTTCTACAAATGAATAAAACTTAAAACAGTAACATTCTTATATTTTAGGCATTCTAACACTTACCTCTGCCCTTAAATAATTTTTTTTACAATGTTCTTCCTTTTACGAAGACATTAATCATGGGGAATTTAGTAATAAATGCAGCATCAAATTACAAGCATTAATGGCACAGTTTGCTTTCTTTTACACTGTTTTTAACAAGCCTTGTAAATCACAGGATAGACCTCACTACAAATAGTTTGCAATTTAATGACCCTGGTTTCTTAGTAGACTGAATTAAGAAGTATAAAATATTGCCCACTTGGATTTGGTGGAACAATGATTAAAATAATGTGTTGAAATATTCATTGAAATAATTCCCTGTTGCCCACAGCAACCTGAGAAAAGTGCAATTTTATCCATTATTAATAATACTGAATTAGAGCTGCAAAAAATTCCAGTATGTGGTAATTGTCTTGGTAAATTATTATTCTAATGCTAACAGAGTCCTTGGATGATTTTACAGCTTTCCACTAATGTAAACCATTAACAACCATGGCCATCATTGGGTAAAACTGTCTTTTATAAGCTAAACCAATATTAAAAATCTACAAGATATTTCAGAAACAACTAAAATATGTCCATTGTACATCTAATGAAACATTTCATGATATAATTTTTGTTTTCAATTTAATTTCAATAAACACGGATGATAAATCTTAGTGCCTGAGCAGTAAGGTTTTTGCATATAGTAGTAGGAGTAACATACACAAAAGATAATATTCTAATTTTACTGAACAGCTTTAGTCATAAAAATATATAAAATGCTTTCATAGAAGATTCAATTTCATTTATTATTTTGTTGTTTTAGCGCAGGAGAACACTACTTTAAGTTTGATTCAAGCAAGACCTGTGTATATTTCTCACATCATTTTATCTCTAGCACAATGTCTGACTCACAATATATTTTTATAAATATTTAATAAATTAATTAAAACATATATTTTACTTAAACAATTTGTATAGTATAGTAATGTAATGTATAGTCATTGATAAATGTGATTTAATTTTGAAGAACATTTTAGATTTTGTGGCTATATAATTTTGTTATCTATAATTTCATTGTAAAAAAACACAATAATATAAGGGTTGTATAAAAAAAAAACTACTATTGGGGTGGGCATGGTGGCTCACACCTGTAATCCTAGCACTCTGGGTGGCAGAGGCAGGAGGATCCCTTGAGCTCAGGAGTTTGAGATCAGTCTGAGCAAAGTGAGACTCCATCTTTACTAAAAACAAAAAAATCATCTGGGCATTGTGGTGAGTACCTGTCGTCCCAGATATCCAGGAACCTGAGGCCGGGGGATCACCTGAGTATAAGGTTGCTGGGAGCTAGGCTGATGCCATGGCACTCTAGCCTAGGCTACAGAGTGCAGCTCAGACTAAGTTACAAAAAAAAAAAAAAAAAAAAAAATAAAGAAAAATAAACCAAACAAAAATACTAAGATTGTTAAGTATTTGAAGTATACTTAAATGTACTTATTTTTTCCTATAATCAGAGCTGTAATAATCTCACTTACTTGTTAAAATGAGTTACTATAATAGGTTGATTTCTATCCTTACAAATACAAACTAATCCCAGTAGTTTACAGAAGACTATACAAAAGTCTTGCTATAAAGATTTCCTTTAAGATTGTTAAAATTAAGCAACTGAATTCAGCCAAAGCATAGAGATCTGATGTTATCTCAAATTTCCCACTATAGACATACTTTTCCCTATTTCTGTCATTAAGGCCACCTAAAGAATTCTGGACCCGATATTTCAAACAAACACAAGAAGACTGCTGAAAAGAGGAGAGAAAACACATTGACTAAGACCCTCAGGACCTAGGAAACAACAAACTGATGAGCTCTTTTTGTTTCACATACTCATATAGCTCGCGCACACATGGAAGCACAGAGGCCAGCAACCCCATCAAATGCACACTTAAAAAAAAAAAAAGCCCCAACAAAAGTCTGCTCTCTCCATCCAAAGGACCAAAAATGGGTAGCCCAGAAAGACAGAAAATTTTTAGACAACAACTACTATATTCCAGCCAAATATAACAGAAAAACTATGTTCCTCCACACCTATACCAGCAGATGATAAGTAGGGAGCACGCTTACGAGATGCCCCAACACCCTTGCTGGGGTGTTATCAGAGAAGGCCAAGTAGGGAGCCAGGACTTGCCTCTCTATTGGCAAGTAGCAAGGTGCCCCACCTACGTGGAGTTGGAGGTGACAGCTTGGATGTTCACCCACACTGGACAGTAATGAGGCATGCCACTCCCTCCCCGCTGGGGTACTCTCAGAAGAGATCTAATGTAGAGATAGCACTTGTGCCATTAACCAATAGCAATAACCACCCTCACCAGTGCACACCACATGGAAATCTGGAACTACCATCTCCATCAAACCGTGAAGAGGAGCCTGTACTCACTGGGTTTCAAAGAAGCCAAGTAGAGAACCTAGGTTTCTACCTCCAACTGGCAATAATGAAGCAGTGTCCCCTGTCGCCTTTCCCCACATAAAGCAATGTTAAAGTCAGTCAACTAAAACAGAAGATTTAAATGAGATAAAGTATCTCAAAGAATAATAAGAAAATGTCTAAGCTTCAATCTTAAATCACTTGTCATATTGAGAACCTGAAAACTTCAAATAAAATGTAAAAAGATTACCAATATGCAAACACTGAGAAGACAGGGATATCAGAATCTTCCCACAAAGAATTAAAAGCAGCCATAATTTGAAGGAAAAAAAAAAGGAAAAGTTTAACAAACAATAAGAAAAATGCTTGAAATAAAAAAGAAAGTAGTTTCAGCAAAGAAACAGAAGATGTAAAGAATGGAATGGAAAAATTTAAATGACAAATACAATAAACAAAACAAAACTCAGTAGGTAATGGGTTCAGTAGCAGAATGGAGGGAACATAGGGACTGGAAGAAAGTAATAGAAATTACTCTTAATCTGAATAACTGAAGGAAATAATTGAAAAAAGAAAAAGAACAGAGCCTCAGGGATGTGTGGAAGATGACATCTAACATTGTGTCACTGGAATCCTAGAGAGGGAAGAGAAAGTAGGCTGGGTTGAAATAATACCTGAAAAATAATGGCTAAATACTTCCCTAATGTGGCAAAAAATCATAAATGTAGACATTTAAGTAGCTGACTCCAAACATGATAAACCCAAAGAAATCCAAGCCATAATTAAACTTCTGAAGATGGAGGACAAAGAAAAATCTAAAAAGCAGTTGGAGGAAAAAACAAAACCAAAACCCAGCATGTCTCCTACTGAGGTAAAACAATCAGAATGAAATCCTATTTAACATCAGGAACAATGATGCCCAGAGGAAGTCGCAAAATATTTTTTAGGTGCTGAAAGGAAACTGTCAACCCAAAATTCTACAGCCAGTAAAGATATCTTTCAGGAATAAAGGAGAAGTAAAGACATTTTTAGATGAAACAAAACAAGGTGTTCATTATTATCGGGCTAGTCTAAAAGAAAGGCAAAGGCACTTTGGTAAACATGGGGGAAGTGATAAGAGAAGAAACAGCCCAACACCAGGGAGGGAAGAACACAAGCAAAGCTGCTAGGCTTTCCTTCTCCTCTTGAGTTTTCTTAATTATGTTTTACTGTTGAAAGAGAAATTGTAACATTGTCTGAGGTAGTATTTAAGACAAATATACTACAAATGATGGAAGATAAAGGGGTGTGAAGTGAAGTGAAGCTTCTGTATTCCACTTGGACTGGTAGAATGATACCACCTCAGAGCAACCACTAAACACGCTATTCACAGTGATACACTCAAAAACATAGATAAGTCAAAATGAAATTTGAAGATGTTCAAGTAAGCCACAAGAAGGCAGGAAAAATAACCCATGCATCAGAAAAAAAAAAAAAAAATTCTTGAGGGAAAACAAAAAAGGACACAGAACTGAATAAAAATCGTATAAAAAATATCAACATTTGTTAGACACAACTCAAATAGTATTGAGAGGGAAAGCTATAATACTAAATACATACATTACAAATGAAGGAACATCTCAAATCAATAATGGAAACTTCCACCTTAGGAACATAGGAAAAGCAGAACAAAGCAAGTTGAAAGAAGAAAACAATAAAGAAAAAAGCAGAAATCAATAAAAATCAGTGAAACTGAAAACTGAAAACAGAAAAATTAACAAAGAGTTCCTTCTTGGAAAAAAAATCAATAATATTGACACACCTCTAGCAAGGCTGACAAAGAAGAAAAGAGTAGACACAAATTTCCAGTATCAGGAGTGAGACAGGATATCACTACAGATTCAGAAGACTTCATTCAAAAGTAGAATGAAGGGATATTACAAAAGACTCCACACATATAAATCTGACGGTTTAGATGAAATGGACGAATTCCTCCAAAAATTATTATCATAAATTATCCAAGGTAAAATAGATAATGTGAATAACTCTATAAAATATAAGGAAGCTTATGATATTTAAAACTACCCTCATCAAAAAAATCTCTAGGTCTTGATGGTTTCACTAAAGAATTCTGTTAAGAATTTAAAGAACTGGCGCGGCGCCTGTGGCTCAAGCAGCTAAGGCGCCAGCCACATACACCTAAGGTGGCAGGTTCAAATCCCCAGCCCGGACCCGCCAAACAACAATGATGGCTGCAACCAAAAAATGGCCAGGCGTTGTGGCAGGTGCCTGTAGTCCCAGCTGCTTGGGAGGCTGAGGCAGGAGACTCGCTTGAGCCCAGGAGGTGGAGGTTGCTGTGAGCTGTGATGCTATGGCACTCTATCCAGGGGGATAGCTTGAGGCTCTGTCTCAAAAAAAAAAAAAAAAAAAAAAGAATTTAAAGAATTAACTGCAATTATATGGCATCTCTTTCAGAAACAGAAGAGAAAGAAGTATCTCTCAGTTAATTTTACACGTAATTTTACCTTGATACAAAAACCAAAGACAGTACATAGGAAGAAACTACAAAACAGTATTAATAAAACAAATAGAATTCTGCAACATATAATAAAACTTATACATAATGAACAAGCAGATTTTGGCCCAGGAATATAAGACTGGTTCAATATTTGAAGTTGAATCGATAGTTCACTACATTAGTAGCTGAAGATGGAAAATCATATTAATCATTATTAAAGGCATTTGACCAAATTCAACCCAATCAATTCATAAAAAAACCTTCAGATAAATAGGAATAAAAAGTAATTTCCTCAAGTTGATGAAAGCATCTACAAAAAACCCTTCATCTAACTTTCTACTTAAGAATGGAAGGCTGAGGGCAGTGCCTGTGGCTAAAAGGAGTAGAGCACTGGCCCCATATGGCAGAGGTGGCGGGTTCAAACCCAGACCTGGCCAAAAACTGCAAAAGAAAAAAAGGAAGCCTGAATGTTCTCCTCCTAACTGGAAACAAGGCAAAGATGTGTGCTCCTATCACTTTTATTCAAAATAATACTGGAATTTCAGCCAATACAATAAGGCAAAAACAAACAAATAAATAAATAAAATATACATAGGAAAATGAAAAATAAAACTGTCTCTATTTGTATATAATGTGACTATCATAAACTCATAGAACTGATAGACTAAGTAGCAAGGTCGCAGGATTTAAGAAAAACATGAGAATAACGATTATATTTTTATATATTAGCAGTGAATACATAGACACAAAAATAAAAATAAAATGTACAACTGCTAAATGGAAAGGCATATCATCTTCATGGTAAAAACATAATTCTCCTCAAATTGATATACACGTTTAATATAACTCATATCATAATTTCCCACCTAGTCTATTAGTGGCCATAGATAAGATTATTCTAAAACTAATGTAATGGAAGGATAAAGCATGAGGAATCAGTCTATTAGATTTCAAAACTTAGTGTACAGCTACAGCAATTAGGAATGTATGATATTGGTCAAGGGATAAACACAGAGATGACTGCAACAACAGAGAACTCAGACTCACACAAATATGCTCAACTGACTTTTGACAAAGGTATATAAAACAAACTCTGAGGAGGTAAGTTGGCCTTTTCATCACATGGTGGCACAGCAAGTGAACATCTTTGGGCAAAAACGAAACCAAAACAAAAATAAGCCTTGACCTAGGTCTCATACCTTACATAAAAATTAACTTGAAATAGATCACAAACACAACAATTATAAATGTGCGGTAAAAATTTTAGAGAAAAAAATAAATCTTTGGGACAAAGAGTGTAAGACAAAGAGTCCTTACACTTTATGCCAAAAGTACAGTCTATCAAATGAAAAACTGACAAAAAGACTTCATAAAAATTCAAACATTTCTCTACAAAAGAACATGGTAAGAGGATAAAACTACATGCTACAGAATTGGAGAAAAAATTAGCAAACCATGTATCTGACAAAATCCTAGTATACAGAATATGTTAAGAATTATCAATACTCAATAGTAAAAAAAGCAAAGTATCCAATTAGAATATACAGGTTGTGATACTGGACTATGGTTTTGTAAGAAGTTACCATTAGGAGAACCTAGGGAAAGGGCACATGGGAACTTTCTGTACTATTACTTCAACTGTGTATGCATCTATAAATATTTCAAAATAAACAGTTCAATTGATAAAATGTCCTCATCATAGTAAGACTTTCATATACATGTTATATTTCCTATGCTCACACAATAATGAAGTGATACAAATTAATTTTTTAATTTCCATATACCTCCATAAAATTTATATACTTCTTATGAAGAAAATCAAACTTTTCCTTCACTATCTCTGTTCCTAAAACAACTTTGTTTAAAATAGAATCTTGGGTCTTTACCCCAGGCTTAATTTCTCCCATGGGGAGGTATGTACCAATACTCCATTCACTAACAGTATTTGCTGAGCCCTGATGGTGGAGAGTACTGTCTGTGAGACGACTTAGGTCAGGGATGGTACTGGGAGAGGAACTTATAAGCAATGCGTACCTTTTCTCTGTGTGTCTAGTGGGAAGGAGAGGGTAGGCAGGAGGGCTGTTGCCCAGTTTGGGCTGCCATCTTAGGAGGCCCTGTGTTGGACAGACAGAAGTACTTAAGGGCTATTAACCAAATTCAGAGAACAAAGGGCAGAGAAAATGACGCATCTCAATGGAAGTCATTCTTTGCCCTAACATCACAGGCTAGTTTAAATTGTGATTTGGAAAGACTCCATTCTGTCATGCCTACTTAAAAAAAAATCACTACTGATAACTTCAAAACCTATCATTATCCTAATATCGTATGTATTTCAAACCGTTTTTTTATGTTTGGTTTTATTTTAAAATCCAAAATTTACCTTTCTTACCTTTTTCTTTGTTTTTGAGATATTTGTTCTCTGATCTCCTAGTATTTTCCTCTTTATCTGTGTGGCAATTATCTTCCTTTTTTGAGAGTTAGTTTTTGATCATATTTGAGGGTTTTCAACATTTGAACAGACATAAACTCTTTGAAGAAGAACTTTCTATTCTTTCTGAATCATATTTGTTTTATTCTTTCTAATTTAAATGTAGTGGAATTGAATATAAATGATACAACATTAGGCATTCAGAGTTTGCTTTCTCTGTATCATCTTTTAAAATTACAGTTAGTCCTCAAGCCATAAGCCAATCCCACACGTACTGTTTGCACAGCCCATGATATGGAATAGTCACCACAAATTTATAAAGCATGTGAGTAGTACCTTCCTTTTCTTCATTCCAAATCCCCTCATATGAAGGAATTTTTTAGCCTCCTCACCACCTTGGCCTTTTTTCTTTCCCTTCCTCAACCTTAGTAGAAAGTAGAAAAATTTTTTAAAAACTGTAGTTCCCTACTGAGAGCTGGTTAATACTAGCAACAAAAATACAGGTTTTTTTTCATAGATGCTATATGTTGATGAGTCTGATAACCCTAACAAATGAGCTTCCTAGAAATACAGAGACTATACTAACCCAAGAGAACTCTTTTACAAGCAGCAAGTGGCCATGGCCTTGGATAGTGTACTAGAAACCAAGTTCCTGGAGGGTGAAGGAGATGACAGAGGATAGAAAAGGAAAGAACAGATGGGACTAGAGGAAGTTTGTAATGGGCTAATTCTGTACTTTGTAGAAAATAGTAAAGTATTATCTTGTGTCTACTGTATACTCCAGGCTCACTTCAGAGAACGACTACCCTTGCTCTGGTAACTGGACATATCCTTGATGTTGTGGGACCTGATGGAGGCGTCCCATTGGCTTTGTAGACCCCACTTGAGCTTGTTCTGGGGTTGGGTCCCCCAATATTGTTTCTCTGTACTTCTGTGTTCTTCTTTCTTTCTTTCTTTTTTTTTTTTTTTTGCACATATTTTATTTTTATTTATTTATTTATTTTCTAGTTTTTGGCTGGGGCTGTGTTTGAACCCACCACCTCTGGCATATGGAGCCGGTGCCTTAGCCCTTTGAGCCACAGGCACCGCCCTTTTCTACACATATTTTCAATGCACAATAGTATCTTTTTCATTGGCATTTTCTATTGTACTTTCATAATTATATTTTTAAAACTTCTAATAAATACTGAAAGTTATTTCCTTATAGAACTTCTGATTCTGAGATACTTTTTTCCTGAAATTTTGAAAACTTCTTTCCTAGATAACTTATTAAATCTAACATTCCATTATTAAAAAGAATATTTGGTGTGAATCACCATCACAAACCTTGGCATATGAGTATGTATCACAACTGTGTTTGTATCCATGTGTGGCAGTCATTATCGTGTAGTTTTGTGTGCTGCTGCAAAAATTTCAGAGCTTGAAAGAGAGCAATAAACAAACATTAAATATTTTGTTAAATGTGGCAAGAGTGGACATGAAATCAGGAACATGTTAGTCTAATGAGGATAATGCCATGAAGAAAACAGCAGTGTGAAAATGGATTAAACATTTTTCTGAGGGGAGAGAAAGACTCACTGGTGGAGAGAGGCCAGGGCAGCCAATAGTAAACATAACCGATGAAAACTAAAAACATTCTTTGAATTGTGTGTCAAAGTCAGCAGCTGATTGTGAGAATCCTAGCTAACCAAGTAAACATTGATAGAGAAACAGGAAATCTTAACTGAAAATCCTGGCATGAGAAAGATGTGGGCACTCTTGCATCACAACAACGTACAGCTCTCATGGCACTGTCTAGGAGGGAGTTTTTAGCCAGTAAACAAATAACTCTATTGGAATACCCTCCCTACTTACCTGATCTGGCCCCCAATGACTTTTTTTCTTTACCCAAAGATAAAGGAAATATTGAAAGGAAGACATTTTGATGACATTCGGGACATCAGGGTAACACAACAACAACTCTGATGGCCATTCTAGAAAAGGTTCCAAAACTGCTTTGAAGACTGAACTAGGCACTGGTGATGGCCCACGCTTCCTAAGGGGAGGACGTTGAAGGTGACTGTGATGACATCCAGCAGTGAGGTGGATAGCAATTTTCCTGGATGAATGTCCAAACTTAGTTGTCAGACTTTGAATATGAAACAGAAATGAATTTTATGTTTAGACTCAGATTCCATCCTGTACATAACTCATTACAGACATGCAAATATTCCAAAAGTCTAAAAAAATCTGAAACCTGAAATACTTCTGGTCCCAGGCATTTCAGAAAAGAGATACTCAACCTGTATCTTATTACACCAACTCAAATGAACTAAAACATAGAATATATAAACAATTCTCTCCTTATATCCTCATTCTGATGGATAATACTATTTACTAGAAAGTTAAGAATCATTAGAGGGTTTTTATCTTCCAGCACCACTATAGTTGACATCTGTGCCAGGTTGCTAATCTAAGGTATTATTGTCTGTTTTCTGTTCAAATTCTTATCCATTTATTTACTTCCCTCTCTCCTTCCACGTTTTCATTTGAATATATACTTACTGGGCTCAGTGCCCATGCACAGTGGTTAGGGCAATGGCCACATATATCAGGGCTGGCGGGTTGGAATCTGGCCAGGGCCAGCTAAACAACAATGACAGCAGCAACAACAACAACAAAATAGCCAGGCATTGTGGTGAGTGCCTATAGTCCCAGCTACTTGGGAGGCTGAGGCAAGAGAATCGGTTAAGCCCAAGAGTTTGAGCTGTGATGGCACTCTACCCAGGGTGACATGGTGAGGCTCTGTCTCAAGGAAAAAAAAAATTACTGAGCACCTATTCTGTGTTAGGCGATGTTCTCAGAGCTGCTGATACATTCCAACAGCGTAAGGGTACCATGCATTTCTATGCCTTTTATTCTCACTCATATGTTCTTCACTTGTTTTCATTCTTCCCCCTGAAATTCATCAATCTACCAGCACACAGTTCATTTAACTAAACCTGCTCTTCCATCACTCCTTCCATTTAATATTTCAATGTAGTATGCTATTCTTTGCCATTTTCTTCTGCGACAGGTGAGTCATTCCAGAACAAAACAGTAAACAGCTACTGTAATAATAATTTTTTAAAAGAATAAGTACTTTTCTTGAATATTACTGTTATCAGCAATCTGCAAGTATACTTGATACTTAATTTTACTGGTATCATGATATCACTATGTCATACATGATATCCCTATGGAGGTAGGTTTGATTGCTTTGAGGGTTTATTGAATACCTCGTTTGGCTTACTTATTTTCATAAAGGAGGGCTAATTTAGATTTCCTCTCCTTGCAGAGCTGCCTGGTGAGCAGACAGGAGCCATTAAACTATCACCTCCTCAGCTACATAGGTAGTCATGCTGCACTGAAGTTGTTTATGGGTTTATGAATGCATGAACATTTATACATGATAACCCCAATGATGTCAACTAAGAAGGTGAATGCGATGTCACATATATTCATTTATTTATTTTTTGATGTTTATAACATTGAGTATCATATGTATGTTCTGTTCATAAGTGTGGTTATATGAGTGTTGTATATAATTGCTATGAAAGAGCAGCTAAACAGTAATTCATAAAGGGAAGATTCTCAATTAGGTTATAGTATAGTGTTACTGTTGAAGTAATGATGTTTATTAAATGGGATTTGGTGTCATTTTTAGCATATATAGAGCTTAGATACTCATAATTTCCTCAATGAGATTTTTGATATGTACATTTTCAACTTAGGAAAATCTACCTTGTTTTTCTTAAAGGGTCTCTGCAACCCCTCTCCTAGGAATGGATCGCTTTTCATAGGCCCAGGGTAAAACCTAGTTTACCTGATAAGGCATCACTGAAATATTAATTGGTTCTTTGATATTTAGTAACAAAATGGAAGAGAGGAAAGAGTGAAAGAAACAAAGGAATATTTTATTAAATACACACATAAAATACATGAGAACTTGAATTTCCTCTTGGCTAAAGCATTAGGGGCAATTATGGAGGTCAGGATTTCTGGGCACGGATTCCGATCCCATCAAGATTGTACAAAAACACAAGTGCTGACTGACAGACTAACAGTTAGAACCTCACCTCCTCCTCTAATGGACACACTGTAGAACTGTACTTCTCCCTCACTCCCCCCAAGTCAATATAATGTGAGCATAAGTGAGACTTTTCCAGACAAAAGTTCTAAAGCCAGTGCACAATTGGCCATCTTCCCTTCTCTCCACTTTAGAAATCAGGAAAATAGGCATTGATAAGGAAATCTCCATCACTTTGCACTCCTTAGTGAGTTCCCTGAGCAGGACTTCCCTACAGACACACACTGGACATGTAGTGTGTGTGAAAAATACACTTTTCTTAAATTGACCCACTGATATTTGCTAGTCATTACAGCATAACCCAATCAATGAATTAAGTTCCTAAAATAATAATTATAGAAGGGCCAATATGTACTGAGAGCTTATTGTCTTTGAGATAAGTGCTAACTCATTATAGTTAAAGAAATGGAGGAACAGAGAAGTTAAAGTAATGTGCCCAAGATCAAGCAACTAGTTGGCGGCAAGTTAGTTAGTTGGCCAGTCTGACTTCCTGGTCATGCTGCACTGCTTCGACCTCTAACCAAGAGAACAAACTATCCTTGAGAATATGACGTGAAAGCAGCAGCACTGCTGTTGCCTGCCTCAGTTTTGATAGGGGCTAAGAAGGACAGAGATAAGATACAGTAACATCAATGCGGGAACCAACTTACTGCAAAGGTGAATGTGCAAGTTCACAGATGAGAATACATTTATGAGCTATGGTTATAAAATATGTTGAAAAGATGAAGTTTACATTAATCAGCACTCTTAGCTCTCTACCACGATTTCTCGTATGTGTTTCTGTTACTGAGTTACACTCTAACTCGTGCTACATCGCCATCTCTCTACACACCCCCTCTGGAGTTTCCACTACCTTCTACCTGCCTTTTCTCTTACATTGTTCACTGCAGCAACAATAAATTTTACTTCTTGGTATCATTTTTGCTCTAAATTTTCTTATTTTACAGAAAGAGGAAGTGTACCATGTAATATGAAAAATAAAATATTTAAGCATAAAATACACCATATAAGAGTAAATTTGTAGCTTATTCACAGAAAACATAAATAAACTAGGTTAATGTTACCTAGTAAATTTTAAAAGGGGAAATATTTATACCGGAAGTTTGAAGGTAGATATATATCTTTCTGGTAAAGGGCAGAGCAAATCATTCAAGAGAACATCTTCATTCTGTCCTTAAAATAATTGTATCAGCGGGCTTGTAAGCCTTTTTTTGGAGGAGAGAATGGTGTAGAAAGAAAGGTCTCCTGAATCTAAGAGTACTGGATATCATTTCTTTAAAAAAACTTCTTTATGTTTTAGAGATAGGATCTTTGTTACACGGGTTAGAGTGCAGCAGTGTGATCACAAGTCACTGTAGCCTTGAAACCTTAGGCTCAAGCGATCCTCCTGCCTTACACTTCCAAGTAGCTATGACTACAGGCAAGTACATCGTCCCAACTAATTTTTCTTATTTTTTTGTAGAGACTGGGGTCTTGTTGTGTTGCCCACACTAGTCTTAGATTCTTGACCTCAAGCAATCCTCTTTCCTTGGCTTCCCAAAGTGCTAGGACTACAAATGGTCAAGTGTGACTTCAAGTGTGAGCCACCACACCCTGCCTGATTCTTTAATTTGCTTTTTATTTTATTTTGCTTGTTTAGGAAAAAGCAGGGGTTTTTTTTGAGAACAAAAATGTTTAGCTGTTTCTTTTTGCTTCATAGGTGTATCACCATTTCCTATAAGTCTGATTTTCTGGTATCTTAAGGAATAAAGTGGTTTTATATTCTTTAAAGGATAATTTTCAATGTGATAATGATTGATGGAAAAAAACTAAGTATCAGATCAGGTTCTATATGTGACTGTAAAACTCAAAAGCAGTGATTTTAAGTGTGTCATCCAGGAAACTGAGCTCAATTCTTAACAAAATTCATTTACAATGTTTGGAATACCTGTATTTGAACTAAAAGAAGAGGGAACCATGAGGAACGGAGTGTTCGGGTAGCAGTAGAGTTGCAGTTCCTTAGTTTTCCTTAATCCACGCCTAGGAGGAGCTACCTCACGAAAGCACTGCCAACCCATTTCCTGTGATGTTTTTTTAGTTTCTTAAAGGTCACCAGGTGTGACCCTACATAAAAGGTTTGGTTGGGCTGAAGAATAGGGTTTTCATAGTGAAACCACTGAAGGGACAATTAATACAGTTAACTTTTTTTTTTTTTTCCACCTTATTAACAATGGAAAAAAATGGCTCCAATATTCTGAATAATTAAACAAGAAGGTAGGGCTGGAGCTAGAGGGGGGACAGGGAAAATAGGTTTATTTTTTTTAAAGTTTTAAAGCTTTCTTCAATGAGCTCTCTTTTACTCCATGATCAGCAAATATTGAACTGTATTTTCACTCTTTTTATTTATTTATTTATTTATTTTTGAGACAGAATCTCATACTCTCAGCCTTGGTAGAGTACCGTGGTATCATAGCTCACAGCAACCTCAAACTCTTGGGCTCAAGAGATTCTCTTGTCTCAGCCTCCTGAGTAGCTGGGACTACAGGTGCTGGCCGGCTGCAATGCCTGGCTATTTTCAGAGATGGGGTCTTACTCTTGCTCAGGCTGGTCTCGAACCTGTGAGCTTAGGGCAATCCACCCACCTGAGCCTCCCAAAGTGGTAGGATTCAGGCATACGCCACCACGCCCCACATGTATTTTCATTCTTTCTCTTTGAATTTTTCATAAACTATTCTTCTAACGCAGCCTCTTTTTATTGATAGTTATAAACTAAGCCTTTTAGAACTCATACATAATTTTTTTTTTACAGTAGAGCTAGACTCTTAGTTTAAAGCAATCTGAGAGCAGAAATAATTACTTTAATCTTAATTAACACAATTGTAAAATTACTTGTGAAACATCTAATTCTGAAGAGCAATTATCACACTTGAAAAAAGTAGGCAATCTTTCATCCTAATAATTACTGCTATAGTGAACAGGCTTAAAATATTTTAGAAATTGTAATTAAAAATTCTTCCCCATAAGACCTCAGAAATTGATTACTGTAAGAACTCCCACAGAAAAGGATTTACTTTGAGAAACACCCTTTTGTTAAATTGTACAAATTTCAATTATCTATATAACTATGACTATCACTGCAAAATCACGCTTTTTATACTCCATAAAATATTTTTATAAAAAGTCTTATTAGTTATGTAACATTAACAAGCTTGGCTTTACTTAAAATTGTTATGTTTATAATTTTCACCACAGCAATTCTCTATATCTCAGTTCTTTATTCATAAAATGGGGTTAAATAAAACTTACTTCATAAATTGATGTAAGGAATATATGTAAAGTTTCTATCTCTGTGGCTGGCACATGTGGGCAACAGTAGCCGCGCAGTAGCAGAAGAAGATAGTCTAATAAGACAAGAGTCCAAATCCCAGCCCTGTCACTTGATAGGTGCATTAATTTTCTCATCTATATGGAAACAACAGTTCTTATGATGTTCACTGCTGAGTGCTTGCTGCAAGTCCATAGTAAATAGTAATTATATCTACTGTTATACAAACTAAAGTGCATATACATATTTTAAATTGCACACAAACTTTATGGCCACCCTGTATTTTTGTATTTTTATCAGGTTAAAATAATAAGTTTTTTAAACATTAAGATGTGTTTTCTCCGAATAACAACGTTTAATGCTACACTTACTGAGATGACAGAGGTACAGAAGTTTCTTCTGTTGCTTCTCAGGATCCACAGAGCGTTCTCTTTATACCATAATCTCCCTACTATTTAGAATCTCTGTCTCCTCAGACTGTTTCCTCCAACCTTGTGCTATTCATTCCCGGTTCCATGCCATTCCAGTCATTAAAATGTTCATTCTTATCCAACTCGCAATTAATTTTGTATTCTTCTTTGCTATTTTTCTAATGTTTAATTTTTATCACATGATATTTTTCTCTCCTACATATACCTGTTGATAAATTTGGCAATTAATCATTGTATTGGTCTTTGGTGAGCAGTGATTATTCATATTCTGACACTCTTACTAGATTGTTAGAAACAAGAGATCAGGATAATTGTCTTATGTTTGCACACTCCCTAGTGTTTAGAGCAGTGTTTGCAAAAATAGGTGGGCAATAATATTTGTCAATTTGATTACTGTCTCACAGTGTTTGCATGTAATAAAATTAGACTTAACTTTTAAAAAGAAAATTATGACAGAGACAAGTCTTCAAAGGCAGAGCAAAGCTACTAGTATTAAATAAGCTCATGGATTTTAACGAAACCAGTGCGTTCTCTTGTGCTCCTTCACTAACGCATGCTGCGTGAGGTGGACGGAGTTACAAAATCACTACTAACAGAACCATGAGCTTTACTTTTTTATTAGCTTATTATCATCCTTGGGTAGGAGGGAGTGTTTGCTGGTAGCATTTAATCCAAATAGGAAAATACAACATAGTAAATTCAGAACGTGGTGACAATTTAGTCTGCCTTTGTGAGGTTTGCTTTAGGCTATGCACTCTCCTCAGTAATCACATGCAAACTGGACTATTTGTGTTTGATTCCTTCTGGTATTTATGAGGCATGCCAAAGAAAAACGCTTCCATACCCCAAAAGTTTTCTGACACATCTGCTCTTAAACTAATTGAAAACGTGTACTTGTTAGATTTACAATTAACTTTCTATTTACAAAAGTTCTTAATTTGGTTGAAGCTTTTAATTTTGTGTCTACTCAGAAAACAAGCAAACTCTATATCCTATGCATTTTGTTCTTTTCCCATAAACGTAAGTCCTTAAAATTGTACAACTATTTTTAAAGTAATTTTCTCTGTCTGGTATATACCTGTCATATTGAGAGTATTATAATAACAAAGAAACAAGAAAAAAAGCAGACTCTAGCTCAGTAATCATACCACAATCTTTTCCTATATTTTTAAACTCCAAGTTCTCATTAATGTAGATAAATATTTTAAAAATGTATTCACAATACAGAGTGATTTTGTAATTATTTTAAAACAATATTTAATTTGGGGTGGCACCCATAGCTCAGTGGGTGGGGCACCAGCCACATACGCAGAGGCTGGCAGGTTCAAGCCCAGCCCAGACCACCTAAAACAACAATGACAACTGCAACAACAGCAACAACCAAAAACTTAATTTGAATTCATTTTACTCTTTGGGTATAAAATATTTTTCTAATAATTAGCATAACAGATGTGTTTAAATAATTTAAACATATCTAAATAGTCATTTCAAGATTTATATTTGTCATTGCAATTATATTTAAATTATTTTTTTATTAAAATGCAATATTTGAATTTTTTATTGTTTATCTTTTGATTTCTTTTATTGTAGTAAGCATTATATTTATTATGCTTGCTGTCCCAAGTTTGTTTCAACTCCATTTTTAAATTTCAGTTTGGTTACTGAGAGGAAAACCTATATTGTTTTTATTTAAGCTTGAATATTTGGCCTTCAGAATTTCTGCATTACTTTTGTGGTACAGTATGAAACCTTCTGATGTGGTTTTCAACTATTTACCCAACTTAGCTATGTTTCTTTCATAAAATTATACTTTCATGTATTTTGACTTAATAGTCAAACCTTAAATATAGTTTAAGTAAATATAATAGTTAGTAGGACATGCTCCTAGATTTCCTATATATATTATACAATTTATAATTACAGGTGGACAGTGGCTACTTAGTGATTAATTTCTTATTTCTTTTATAAAAATGCAGCTTATTTGCTTAAAATACTGACTGGAAAACTCAGCATCCACATCACAATTGACTAACCCATAGTCCATTGATTTGACCTTCAATGGAATTTTTTTGACTCTAACAATAAATAATGAGCATAAAATAATGTATATTTAGCTGATAATAAATAACCCCTGCCTTCCCTAATTGCATACTCTTTCTAAAGCAATAGACAGATCTTATTGATTATGAATGAAGACAGCAATAGCATTTTGCAAAATAGCTAGTAACTTTTTCTCTTATGGATGTTTTAAGATAGAGACAGAGAGTATTAATAAGTGTCCCCTATAGAGAGGCTCAATTAACTGAGTGTTCAGGGGCTCTGTTGAAGAGTCTTCTACATAAACGGGAACCTGCAGTAAACAAAACAGTTTAATTTTTTGGTACTTAGCATTTCCTAAGCTCATTTGACCACATAATATTTTATTTAAGTGACACTATAGACAGCCCTGGGATATGTTGTCAAGAAGATGGTGATTCTCCACTTAAAGATATCATTTACTAGAGTCAGGACTGGTGAGTATGTTACTCGCTTTCACACCACTTCCCACTTGCTCATAAAGACAGATCACTGACTGCTGTTTTCTCATTGCTTAGAAATAATGCTTGTGATAGTGCCTGTTTCCAGTGATTACCATGTTCTAACAACTGTGCTAGGAGTTAATGAAACAAAGATTAGTAATAAATAGTTTCTACTTAAGCCTGTAGTATTGTGAAGAGGAAGACAAATATATCAATAATTACCAAATTATTAATGTGGTAATGAGTCTTTGAAAAATGTACTTTGAGGGCTCATGTGAAGGAACTAAGAATTCTGCTGGAGCAATTAGGGGCAGTTGATGCCAGAATTAAGCCTTTAAAGGATTAAGAGGGATGAGGTGCCATGTGAATGAGGGATGCAGGAGTACTTACCCTGGGGTATAGCCATACTGAAAAGAAAAAGCCTGAAATGTACCAAACTCTAATAATATTTTTTGTGTGTGATATTTTCTGTATCTCCTAACACTGAAGTAGTCCCCAAATAAGGGAAAGGATAAATGAATTTTGGTTAATTGAGATTCGTGATTGCTTTGATCTGAATTCCATTCAAACATTTCTAGAGAACATCCTAGATTATCAGCTCCAAAAAAACCGTCTTGACCAGTCAGCAGCCATCAAAATCAAGGCAAGATCCTCATCAGCAAATAAAAAGATTACAACTTGCTAAAGGCTCAAATGATTTTTAGCCTTTTAGTAAAAAGTATTTTTAAATTAAGACATGTATATATTTTTTACATATACTGCCATTACTCCCTTAATAGACAATAGCATAGCATCACATTCATGGGATGTGCTTTCTTATGACCTTCACTGTATTGTGGTGCTTTGGAACCAAATCCACGGTACCTCCAAGCTATGTCTGTATTCAATAAACACATATGTATTTAAAGAGGATCTATAAAAGGCATTATTTATAAACACTGAGGTTACAGAACTAATTAATAAAAGAAAGGTCTCTGTCCCCATGAAGTTTACATTCTTATGCAGTTAAAACTATATTAATAATAAATTAATTTTGAATAATGGTAACCATTATGAAGAAAATAAAGTTTAGTCATGGGATAGGGAACGACTAGGAATACTACAGACAGTATTGTTGGGTAAGGTCTCTAGAAGAAGGTGACATATGAGCTGATATCTCTGTGATGATAAGGAGCCAGTCATCAAAGATAAAAGGCAGAAGCATTTTAGAGAAAGCCAGCAGAGAAGCATCGAGTTGGATATAAACTTGGTATGTTTAAATAGCAGAAGGAATGTTAGTGTGGATTAGTCTTAGGGAATACGGTGAATAAATGTGTTCTGAAAGTCAGTTAGGGGTCTTGAAGGAGTCTTTGGAATGTTTTAAGAAAGGAGTAGTAATGAGGTTTAGTTTATACATAATCTCACTCTGACTTCTATGTGAGTATAAAATGGTATAGGGACCTGAAAGATAGGTTAGTAGAATATTAGAGTCCATGCTGAAGACGAAGGTGGTGGATAACATTGGAAATGAAGAGAAGAGATCAGAGATGGAATGTATTTTATAGATAGAGCCAACAGGATTAGGTGGTATAATACAGGGCAGAAGGAGGGTTATTGGAGGAGTAGTGAGGAAAAGAAAGGGATGGAAAAAATCACTCCTCATTGGAGTTCTACTTCTATTTTGGACAAGTATGCTCTTGACAAGTTGAATCTCCTACATTTACCAACTATAAAATCTGAGCTAAATACAAACAACCTGAGGGCTACAGAAAGTAAACAAAGATAGGGTGATTTTGGAGAGGACTTAAACGTTGGAGGGATTGTTTAACACAGGGAGATCTCTCCATTTCTGAGCTTTTGTGTGCAGTAAAGCTGCAGTCCTAGCAATGGGAGTGACTAAGACCCTGATAGAAAGGCTGCTTCTGGACACACAGAATGAGAAGTAGACTGAGCTAACTAGGGTGGCTGGAAAAGCATGGGAAGGAAAGTGCCTGATAAGGGGGGCACTGAATATTTAAATTCTGTCCAGGTCTCTGGCTACCTCCTAACCATGGTTGAGTGAGATAGACAAAAGTAGTCCAAAATAAAGAAGCTCACTATAGCCCACTGTAGAGGTGACAGTGGTTACAGACAAAGTCTCACCAAGTTAACTGTCTGGTAACACAATAATATCAACACTCCTTGGAGGAATGCAATAGATTCCTGAGTTTCTAGCATTTAACATTCACAATGTCTGGCACACAATAAAAAAATGTCTAGATTCTGGAAAATATGACTCTTGCTTAAAAGAAAAGATAATAAATAAATGCTAACTCCCAAATGATTTAGGTGGTGGAATTATCAGCCACTATAATTAAGGAAAATTCACTCATAATAAATGAAAGATGGGACAATGCCCTCTAAGAATGACAATAAAGTAATTATATTTTCACTAAAAGGGAAAAGGATGGAGTTTTGGCACTCCCAGGAATTCTAAAAACTTTTCTCTAGCTGCTGCAGAAAAATACCAGATGAATACTTGAATCTTAAAAAGTAAAGTAAATAACTAGTTTCTGTCTCAATTTTCTTCAATATTAAAGAAAAAACTGAGACACTTTTGTGGGATTGCTAATGTATGCAAGTATAATATGTATACATATAAGAAATACAGAAGAAAGGATTGAGCATGGAGGAAGTGGCAGATAATGGATGTATATGGTTGCAAGGTTTCTATATGTTACATGAAGTGGTACACCAGTCATTCTGTGTAGACTGAAAATTAAGGATGTATAAAATAATCACTAGATACCTACTAAAATTATAATGCAAAGAGGAATAGTTGAACATCTAATAGATAAAATAAAATTCTAAAAAATACACAAATAGGGTGGCACCTGTGGCTCAAAAGGGTAGGGCACCAGTCACATATGCCAGAGGTGGAGGGTTCAAAGCCAGCCCCGGCTCAAAAAAAAAAAATACACAAATAAACAAAAGAAGACTAAAGGCAGGAACACAGAAGCAAACCAAAAATTAACAGAGTAGCTATAGAGAAATAAGTATTAATATTACAGAGCTAAATCCCCAATATTAGCATTTATACTAAATACCAATATGCTAAACATTCCTATTAGAAGGCAAAGACTGAAACAGACCGAAAAGCAATATCCAACAATACGCTGTGTACAGGAAATGCACTAAAAGTATAATGGGGCAGAGAAGCACAAAATACACGAGTGGAAAAATATATGTAAATAAAAAGCATCTACTAGAGTGGATATAGTATCAGGTAAAGTTTATTTAAAACAAGGACTATTTTTTATTAATTTTTAAAATTGTTTAATATTATTTTTTGGTCCAAAGTTTCTCACTGTAGCCTTTAGATGGCATGAGTGAGCTAATCCAAGCCTGTTTCGCAACTACAGTAATTATATAATTTTTAAATTCATTAAAAAAAAGTTTTATTTTTAAAACTTTATTCAAATTTATATGAGGGTACAATATTTAGGTTACATTGTTCTCACTTTTAGGGTAAAGTTCCATTTGTAGAAGAGCCTCTCACCCAGGGGGTATGTTACACATCCTCACAATGTGCACATGAGGTGAGATCCCTCCTCATGTCCTCCCTCCTTCTGCCATGTGTCCTCTCCCATCCCCCCTCCCACTTCCCACCACCCCCAAACTGGACTATGAAAGTGTTTTATTGTTCTTAAGAACATGTAATTATTTATATATTCATTTCATATATAGAGTATAGAGTATATATATGTATAGAGTATATTGGATATTTATTATTCCACTCTTAATGATTTCTTTCTTTACTAAGAAGAATGTATTTCAACTCCATCCAGGTAAATGTAAAAGATGTAAAGTCTCCATCTTTTTTAATGGCTGAATTCCACGGTATACATATACCACAGTTTGTTGATCCAGTTATGGGTTGATGGCCACTTAGGTTGCTTTCACAACTTGGCAATTATGAATTGAGCCACTATAAACATTCTAGTGCAAATGTCTTTATGGTAAAATGATTTTTGTTCTTCAGGATAGATACCAAATAATAGGATTGCAGGGTCAAAAGGAAGGTCTACATTTAGATCTTTGAGGATTCTCCATACTTCTTTCCAAAAGGGCTGTATTAGTTTTCAATTCCACCAGCAGTGGAGAAGTATTCCCTTCTCTCCACATCCACGCCTGCATCGGTGTTTTGGGACTTTGTGATGTGGGCTAATCTTGCTGGGGTTAGGTGATATCTTAGAGTGGTTTTGATTTGCATTTCTTGGATGACTACACCATTTTTTCATGTGTTTCTTGGCCATTCGTCTGTCATCCTTGGAGAAGTTTCTGTTCAAATCTCTTGCCCACTTGTAGAGAGGGTTGTTTGCACTTCTTTTAATTGTTTAATTTGAGTTCTCTGTAGATTCTAGTTATCAGGCCTTTGTCAGATTCATAACATGCAAAAATCTTTTCCCATTCTGAGGGCTGTCTGTTTGCTCTGTTTGTGGTACTCTTAGCTGTGCAAAAGCTTTTTAACTTGATTAAGTCCCAGTTATTTATTTTTGGTATTGCTGCAATTACTGAGGGGTGGGGTCTTCCTCATAAAGTCTTTTCTCAGGCCAATATCTTCAAGTGTTTTCTCTACACTCTCTTCTAGAATTTTTATTGTTTCATGTCTTAAATTTAAATCTTTTATCCAACAAGAATCAATTTTTGTCAATGGTGAGAGGTATGGGTCCAGTTTCAGTCTTCTGCATGTGGATACCCAGTTTTCCCAGCACTATTTGTTAAATAGGGATTCTTTCCCCCATTTTTTTTGTTTTTGCATGTTTTTGTTAGGTTTATCAAAGGTCAAATATGTGATTGGGTTCATCTCTAATTTCTCTATCCTATTTCATAGATCTGTGTCTCTAATTTTGTGCCAGTACCATGCTGTTTTGATCACTATAGCCTTGTAATATAAACTGAATTCTATATTGTTGGAAGTCCTAGCTATTGGAAGCAGGCAAGACAAGGAGATCAAAGGAATCTAAATGGGGAAAGAGGAGGTCAAACTCTCCCTCTTTGCAGATGACGGGATCTTATACTTGGAAAACCCCAGGAGCTCAACTACAAAGCTCTTAGAAGTGATCAAGAAAGATAGAAGTGTCTCAGGTTACAAAATCAATACCCACAAATCAGTAGCCTTCCTATACACCAAGAATTGTAACGCTGAGAACAAAATCAAGGACTATATTCCTTTTATAACAGCACCAAAGAAGATGAAATACCTGGGACTGTATCTAACAAAAGACGTGAAAGATCTCTATATAAAGTAAATCATGAAACTCTGAGAAAGGAAATAGCAAAGATGTCAACAAATGGAAGAACATACCATGCTCATGGCTGGGAAGAATGAACATTGTTAACATGTCCAAACTACCCAAAGCAATCTACAGATTTAATGCAATCCTCATCAAAGTACCAATGTCATACTTTAAAGATCTTGAAAAAAATAGTACTTCAATTCATATGGAACCAGAGAAAACCCTGAACAGCAAATACAGTTCATAGAAATAAAAACAAATCTGGAGGCATCACGTTGCCAGACTTAAGGTTACACTAAATTAATTTTTAATTAAAATCATAACTTCATACGTTTATGGGGTACAATGTTATGATATGATATACAATATGGAATGCTTAAATTAAACTGTTTAACAAAGCCATCACCTCACTTATTCGTTGTGATAAGACATTTATAATTTATTCTTAATCATTTTGAAATACCTTTCCTTTGTGCACATTAGGTGAGAGCCCACCAAATGCCCTCCCTCCATTCCCACTCCCATCTTCCTCCTTCCCCCTCCCCCTTGCTAGACTATATTTGTGTTTTTATCATTCATGTGAGTATGTGTTTGTATATTGGTTTCATATTAGTATTGAGTATATTGGATATACTTTTTTCCAATCTTGAGATACTTTATTAAGAAGAATATGTTCCAACTCCACTAGGTAAACACAAAAGGTGTAAAGTCTCCATCTTTTTATGGCTAAGTAGTATTTCATGGTATACATATACCACAATTTGTTGATCCTTCAAGGGTTGATGGGAATTTGGGTTGCTTCCATGATGTGGCAAATTATGAGTTGAGCTGCAATAAACATTCTGGTGCAAACGTCTCTCTTGTAAAATGATTTTTGTTCTTCAAGGTAGATATCTAGTAATGGGATTCAAAATCAAATAGAAGGTCAACTTTTAGTTCTTTGAGAATTCTCCATACTTCTTTCCATAAAGGTTGTATTAGTTTGCAATCCCACCAGCAGTGGAGAAGTGTTCTCTTCTTTCCACAACCATACCAGCATTGGCAGTTTTGGGACTTCTGTGGGCTAATCTTATTGGAGTTAGGTGATATCTCAAAGTGGTTTTGATTTGCATTTCTCTGATTATTAAAGACAATGAGCATTTTACATGTGTTTGTTGGCCATTTATCTGTCATCTTCAGAGAAGTTTCTGTTCAAGTCTCTTGCCCACAAAGAAATGGGGTTGTTTGCTCTTTTCTTATTAAGTTCTCTGTAGATTCTAGTTATCAGAGCTTTGTTGGAGTCACAACATGCAAAAATCTTCTTCCATTCTGAAGGCTGTCTGTTTGCTTTGATGTTGTACCCTTAACTGAAGATTTTTAGCTTGATCAAGTCCCAGTTATTTATTTTTGGTGTTGCTGCAATTGCTGGGAGAGGGAGGAAGAGGGGTTCTTCCCTTAAAATACTTTCCCAGGCCAATATTTTCAAGCATTTTCCCCACACTCTCTTCTAGTATTTTTATAGTTTCATGTCTTAAATTTAAATGTTTAAATCTAGCAAGAACCAATTTTTGTCAATGGTGAGAGGTGTGGGTCCAGTTTCAGTCTTCTACAAGTGGCTAAACCAGTTCTCCCAGCACCATTTGTTAAACAGGGATTCTTTGCCCTAATGCGTGTTTTTTTTTTTTTTTTCCTAATGCGTGTTTTTGTTAGGATCAAAGATCAAATGATGATATGTGGTTGGGTTCATCTCTAGATTCACTATTCTATTATACAGTCTCTATTTTTGTGCCAGTTCCATGCTGCTTTGACCACTATAGATTTGTAGTATGACCTGAAGTCTGTTAACGTAGTGCCTCCAGATTTTAAAACAAGTACCATTTCCAGAAATAAAAAGAAATATTTAATAATGACAAAGTATCATTTTTTATTTCTATAATTTATTTAAAAATATTTTTAATTTTTATTATGGGTACATAATAGTTGTATGTTTTTATAGAGCCCATGTGATGTTTTGATACAGGAATACAATATAAATTAAGCAAATTGGGACAAAAGAGGTATCCATCACCTCAGGCATTTATTATTTCTTTGGGTTAGGAACATAACAATTAGTTATTTTAATAGATAGCCTAACTTACTGTTGATTATAGTCATTTTGTTGTGCCATCAAATATCGTTCATTCTCTAATTATATTTTTGCACATATTAACCAGCTCCACTTTATTGTCCCCCTGCCTTCCCGGCCTCTGGTAACCAACATTCTACTATCTTGTCTCCATAAGATCAATTGTATTCAATATTTAGCTCACACATAGAACATGTGAGATTTGTTTTTCTGTGCTTGGTTTATTTCGCTCAACATAATTGTCTTCACTCTCACCCATACTGCTGCAAATGGCAGGATTTCATTCTTTTTTGTGGCTATATTAGAATCCACTGTGTATAGAAGTATGTACCATAATTTCTTTATCCATTCATCTGTTGATGGACACTTAGGTTGAATCCATGTTAGCCACTGTGAATAGTGCTGCACTAACATAGAAATACAGGTATCTTTTTGATATACTGAATTCCCATCCTTTCGATATATGCATACAATAGGATTGTTGGGTCATATAATAGTTCTATTTTTAGTTTTCTAAGGAACACCCATACTGTTGTTATAGTGGTTGCACTAATTTATTTTCTGAGCGATATTACATGAGGATTCCCCTTTTCCCACACCCTCTCCCACATTCATTTTTGCCTTTTTGATAAAAGCCATTTTAGCTGAAGTGAGATGATATTTCATTGTAGTCTGCATTTCTCTGATGACTAATGATGTTGAACAATTTTTCATATACCTGTTGGCCATTTCTTTTGAGCAATATCTATTCATTTCTTTGTCCCAGTTTAAAAATTGGACTATTCAACTTTTTCTATTGAGTTGTTGGGGTACCTTATGGGTAGACTGCAAATATTTCCCCCAATTGTCTCTTCTGTTTCTTGATTGTTTCTTTGTTGGGCAGAAGCTTTTCAGCTTGCTGTGATCACATTTGTCCAATTTGCTTTGGTTGCCTTGCTTTGAGGGTATTGCTCAAGAAGTCCTTGCCCTGAAGAGTTTCCCCAATGTTTTTGTTTAGGATTTTTATAGTTTCATGTCTTAGATTTAAGTCTTAAATCCATTTTGATTTGATTTTTGTAGACAGTATGATATACGGGTCTGTTTTCATTCTTTTGCATATGGATGTATAGCTTTCTCAGCACTGTTTATTGAAGAGACTGTCATTTACCCAGTATATGTTCTTGGTCATTTTGTTAAAGATAAGTTCACTATAGATGTGTGGACTAATTCCTGGGTTCATATTCTGGTCAACTGGTCAGTGTGTCTGTTTTTATGCCAGTATCATGCTGTTTGGGTACTAAAGATTGGTAGCATAATTTAAAGCAAGAAAATGTAATTTTTTTTTTTTTTTTTTTG
>NW_003852562.1:1006349-1045124 GCF_000181295.1 Otolemur garnettii
TTTTTTGGTTAGACCATCATTGTTGTTTGGCGGGCCCGGGCTGGATTCGAACCCGCCACCTTAGGTGTATGTGGCTAGCACCTTAGCCACTTGAGCCACAGGCGCTGAGCCAAGAAAATGTAATTTCTTAAGTTTTGATCTTTTTACTCAGAATGGCTTTGGCTACTCTTCTGGATCTTTTGTGATTCAACATACATCTTAGGATTTTTTTTCTTTCTGAGAAGAAATGTCATTAGTATTTTCATAGGGATTATATATCTATAGATTGCTTTTGGTAGTATGGACATTTTAACAATATTGGTTCTTCCAGTCCATGAGCACGGAATATTCTTCCTTTATTTGTGTGTACTCTTTTTTTCAATATTGTTTTACAGTTTTCATTACAGAGATCTCTCACTTCTTTGGTTAAGTTTATTCCTAGGTATTTTATTTGTAGCTATTGTAAATGTACTTATTTTTTGGTTTCTTTTTCAGATCATTTATTGTTAGTAATAGATATGCTATTGATTTTTGTAGGTTGATGTTTGTATCCTGGAACTTTAGTAAATTTGTTTGTGATTTCTAATAGTTTTTGGGTGGAATCTTTATATTCCTCTAAATCAGTGGTTCTCAACCTGTGGATCTTGACCCCTTTTTTCAATTTGTAACAATGCGGCAGTTAGAAAGGTTGAGAACCACTGCTTTAGATATAAGATTATATTGTCTTCAAAGATAATTTTACCTTTTCCTTCCAATTTGTATGCCCTTTATTTCTTCTCTTTTTTGATTATTTTAGCTAGAACTTCCAGTATGTACTGTATTAACAGTGCTAAAAGTGAGCATCCTTGTATTGTTCCAGATCTTAGGGGAAAGGCTTTGCATTTTCCCTCTTCAATGATTATGGTTCTCTTATATATAGCTTTTATTATGTTGATGCCTAGTTTATGAAAGAGTTTTTAATCATGAAGTAATATTGAATTTTGTCAAATGATTTTTCAACAACATTTAAAAAGACTCTATACTTTTTGTCTTTCTCTTTGTTGACATGGTGTATGATGTGGATTGGATTGTGTGTGTTAAACCATCCTTGGGATGAATTATAGTTGATATTGATGAATAATCTTTATAAGCTGTTGTTGAATTTGGTTTGCTAGTATTTTGTATCTACATTTATCAAGGAATATTGGCCTATATTTTTCTTTTTGACAGGTTTTGATATCAGGGTGATACAGGCATTGTAGAATGAGTTTGGGAGTATATCTTCCACTTTGGTTTTTTGGAACAAATAGCATTGGTATTACTTCTTTAAATGCCTGGTAGAAATTAGCAGTGAAGCCATTAGATCTTGGTCCTTTCTTTGATGTGAGATTTTTTATTACTCATTACTTGTTATTGGTTAATTCAGATTTTGGATTTCTTCCTGGTTCAATCTTGGTAGGTTGTATGTATCTAGGAATTTATTCATGTGTTCTCATCATAGTCTCTAATTATCCTTTGAATTTCTGCAGTATCAGTTGTAATGTCTCCTTATTCATCTCTGATTTCACATATGTGGGCCTTTTATCTTTTTAGTTTCTCAGTCTGGTTAAGGGTATGTCAATTTTATCTTTTCAAAAACCACCTTTTTGTTTCCTTGATTTTTTTGCATTTTGGAGGAGAGGGAATCAGTTTCCTTTATTTCTGCTCTGATCTTTATTATGTATTTCTCTTCTACTTTTGGGTTTGGATTGTTCTTGTTTTTCTAGTTGTGATGCATCATTAGCTTGTTTATTTGAAGCTCTTCTTTTTTTTTTTTTAATGTAGGCACTTATTGCAATAAACTTTCCTCTTCTTACTGCTTGTTCTTTGTCCCACAGGTTTTGACATGTTGTGTTTTCATTTCTTTTGAGAAATTGTTTTGTATACTTCTTAATATCTTCCTTGAACCATTAGTCATTCAGGAGCACATTGTTCAATTTCCATGTGTTTGTATAGTTTCCAATGTTCTTCATTACTGAATTCTAGTTTTTTTCCACGTGGTCAGAGAAAGTACTTGGTATGATTCCTATTTTTCTGAAATTTTTGAGACTTATTTTGTGGCCTACCATATGGTCTATGCTTGAGAATAATCCATGAGCTGATGAAAATGTGTATTCTGCAGCTGTTGAATGAAATATTCTGTAAATATCTATTAGGTCTATTTGGTCTATTGTGCAGACCAATGTCTCCTTGTTGATTTCTACCTGGATAATCTATCTAATATTGAAATTGGAGTGTTGAGGTCTCTAACAATTATTGTATTGGGGTCTGTCTCTCTTTTTAGCTGTGATAATATTTGCTTTATATATATGTATGGTCTAGTGATGGGGGCCTATATATTTAGAATTGTATGCTCTTGATAACTTGATATTTTTCACATTATATAATTATTTTGTCTCTTTTTACCCTTTTGTCTTGAAATCTATTTTATCTGAAAGAAGAATAACTATTTCTATTCTTTTTTGTTTCCATTTGCATGGAATATTTTTCCCCATCTCTTTATTTTCAATCTATGTATACCTTTATAGATGACATAGCTTTTTTTGCAGACAACATATAGTTGGTTCTTCTTTTTTAATCCATTCAGACACCATACGTCTTTTGATTGAAAAGTTTAGCCCGTTCATGTCCAATGTTATTGATAGGTAAAGACTTATTACTACCATGCTGTTATTTGATTTCTGGTTGTTTTGCTGTCCTTTTTAATTTTCTTCCTTCCTACCTTCCTTTTTTTTTTTTATTTAAATCATAGCTGTGTACATTAATGCAATCACAGGGTACAGTATGTTCCTTTGTTAAAAGTAATTTTCTCTACATGTGTTTGAATTTCTTCATTTTTATATTTTGCAAGTCTTTGTAGGTTTTTTGATTTAAGGTTACCATGAGGCCTGCAAAAAATGTTTATAACCAATTATTTTAAACATATTACAACTATGCTTTCAAACATATAACTCTGCTTTAAACAAATAAGCAAAGAAAAATCTAAGAAAAATTCTACTCTTTAGCTTCATTCTCTCATGCCTTTTCTTGTTTCCATCCATATATTTTTACACCATCTCTCACTCAAAAAGCTATTATTATATTTTTGAAAGATTTGTTTTTTAGTTTTCCTACTCAAGATTTAAGTGGATTATACATCATAATAACAGCAATAGAGAATTCTGCCTGAATATTTTTACGTTCTTACTGTTACCAGTGAGCTGTATACCTTTAAAAGATTTCTTATTGTTCATTAATGTCCTTTGCTTTCAGATTAAAAACTCCTTTTTAGCATATTTTGTGGGTCAGGTCTAGTGTTGATAAAATTCCTCAGCTTTTGTTTGTCTGGGAAAATATTTATTTGTCTTTCATATTTGAAGGAACTTTTTGCAGTATATAATATTCTAGGGTTATTGTTGTTTTCCTTTAGCACTTTAAATATGCCATGCCACTCTCTCCTGGCCTGTAAGGTTTCCATTGATAAGTATGCTTCTAGATGTATTAGAACTCCTTGATATGTTATTTTGTTCTTTTTTTTCTTACTTCTCTTAGGAGCTTTTATTTATTTGTGACCTTTTGGAGCTTGATTACTAAATTGCCTTGAGGTAGCTTTGTTTGGGTTAAACCTGCTGGGTATTCTATGACCTTCCTGTACCTGAATATTGATATCATCCAACTGGTTTGGAAAGTTCTCTGTTATTATTTCTCTGAATAAACTTTCTATCTCAATTTCTCATTCTATGTCTTCTTAGGGCTGACAACTATTAGATGTGCTCTTTTAAGGCCATTTTCTAGATCATATAGGTATGCTTCATTCCTATTTACTTTTTTTCTTTTTCATCTTCTGAAGATGTTAGAAAATTAGTATGGTGTAACTGCTTTTATATTATATATCACTTCTAGTAGTATTTATGATAGTACTCTGTAGTCAAATACATTAATATTTCTACAAACAAATGTGTAAATATTCACACTAAGTGAGATAAAGGCAGCAAATAAACACAGAGTGGCTTAGGTCAGGTTTTGTCACCAAGTGTTTCCTTTCCTACAAGTATATGAAAGAATTTGTGTTTTTCATAGCTTTTATAAGAATTAGGAACTTGTAAGAATTCCTGAAAGTGAACATCTTATACTTTTTTGGTGGAAGCACTTGAATGCAAAGGTTCCTTATTTTCTAATAATACTCAGTTGTCTTACTCCTAGCAAGTAAACATAAATCATTTTATGTGCATTCATTTTCATAGATGATGAAATCATAATCTTATCAGTCTTCCTGATAAATAAAATAAAAGTATTTTATAGAAATATGAATAATATTTGTAGAAAAGTTTTCATTGATTTGTAATACAAAATCTCAGAGAAACAGTGTACTTGTGATGCCTCTACTAAGTAAACTGCTATTGTTCTAGAATTTCTTCTATAAACAGATTCTATAATCAGTATTGATCAGACTTATATCAACGAAAGCAGCATTCTATGTGTGATACTACTTACATTTGAGATCTAAGGACAAACTCTGTTGTATGGAAAACTAACACAATTAACATACATAATCATAATTATTTTTTTATTTCAGATTAATATGAAGATACAAATAATTAGGTTACATTGTTTGAGCCTGTTAGGTAAAGTCCAAGTTGTAGAACAATCCTCCTCCCTTCTTTCCTTTTCCTGTTTCCCACCCCCTACCTGAATGCAATTGTTTTTCTCTTGTGACAAGTCTGTAGTTGTTTATCTAACAGTTTCATATTAGTATTGCATATAATAGACACTTGCTTTACTATTCTTGTGATACTTTACTAAGAAGAATGTTTTTCAACTCCATCCAGGTTAATACAAAAGATGTAAAGTCTCCAGTTTTTTTATGTCTGAATAGTAAGTACTCCATGAGATATATATATATCACAATTCATTCATGTAGTGGTTGGTTGATGGGCACTTGGGGTGTTTCCACATCTAGGTGATTGTGAATTGAGCTGGGATGAACATTCTAATGCACATATCCTTTTTTCTTCTGGGTAGATACATTGTAATGGGATCAAGGGATCAAATGGAAGGTTTACTTTTAGTTTTTTTGAGGATTTTCCATACTTCTTTCCACTGAGGCTGTATAAGTTTGCAATCCCACCAACAGGGTAAAAGTATTCCCTTTTCTCCACATCCATGCCAGCATTTGAAGCTTTGGGACTTTGTGACGTGGGCTATTCTCACTGGGGTTAGGTGGTATCTCAGGGTGGTTTTGCTTTGCATTTTTCTGATAATTAGGAATGATGAACATTTTTTCAAGTGTTTATCGGCCATTCACCTGTCTCCTTCAGGGAAGATTCTGTTCATGTCTCTTGCCTTACTTATACATGGCATTGTTTGCTCTTTTCTTGTTGATTAGTTTGGGTTGTCTGTAGATTCTATTTATCAGCCATTTATCGGATTTGTAATATGCAAATATATTTTCCCAATCTGAAGGTTGTCTGTTTGCTTTGTTGTTTATGTCCCATTTATTTATTTTTGGTGTTGCTGCAATTTCCAAGGGGGTCTTTTTCATAAAATCTTTTCTTAGGTTATTACTGTCAAGATTTTTCCCATACTTTCTTCTAGAATTTGTATTGTTTTGCATTATAAATTTAAATCTTATCATTGTGAATCAATTTTTGTAAGTGATGAGAGTTGCAGGTCCAGTTTCAGTCTTCTACATGTGGCTAACAAGTTCTCCAGGCACCATTTATTAAATAGGGATTATCTTGCTCACTGTATGCTTTTGTTTGGTTTATTAAAGATCAGATGGCAATATGTGACTGGTGTCATTTCTAGGTTCTCTATTCTATTCCATAGATCTATATCTCTAGTTCTGTGCCAGTATCATGCTGTTTTGATCACTATAGACTTGTAGCATAACCTGAAGTCTGGTAATGTGATGTCTCTAGACTTTTTTTTTGTTCATTAGAATTGCATTGGCTATTTGGGGTTTTTCCCAATTTCATATGAACTGAAGAACTATTTTTTTCCAGTTCTTCAAAGTAGGATGTTAGTGCCTTGTTGGGGATTGCATTAAATCTGTAGATTGCTTTGGGTAGTGTGGACATTTTAACAATGTTGATTCTTCCCACCCATGAGCATGGCATGTTCTTCCATTCATTAGTGTATTCTGCTATTTCT
Organism: Otolemur garnettii; assembly: GCF_000181295.1. Lineage (NCBI taxonomy): Eukaryota > Metazoa > Chordata > Mammalia > Primates > Galagidae > Otolemur > Otolemur garnettii. Next base: position 1,012,479 of record NW_003852562.1, read on the forward strand.
TTTCTCAGGATTTCATAGTTCTCTGTGTAGAGATCCTTCACCTCTTTTGTTAGGCATATTCCCAGGTATTTCATTTTCTTTGATGCTACTGTTAAGGGTATTGTATCTTTGATTTGATTGTCAGCCTGACTGTTATTGGTGTAGATGAAGGCTACTGACTTCTGGACATGATTTTGTATCCCGAGACGTTACTGTATATCTTGAGCACTTCCAGGGGCCAATTATATATGAAGAGGAGATTTAGTTAGAAATAAGAAATAACTTTCTGATGATCTAGTTTGACAATCCATGACAGAGATAAAGTCTACTTTATTTTACTTTTCTAGATATTTTAAGTGTAGCTCTTACACATGTGGAGAACAGAAATTACCCCTATGAAATCCTTTTATGTTCTGTGTTGCCAAAATTCTTAATTATTTATCCACATCCAACCTATGAACCTACAATTCTAATTTACCTATACATATCCATGTAAATGATTAAACATACATGTATAATATTCTTTTAAACACTTACTATGAAGTTAAACAGAAAAGTAAAAGAAATTTATAGATTGTATAATGTATTTACAAACATACTCATTAATAAACATCCTCATTATTAAGTCTTTGTTTCTGAATTATATCTTGCCTTTTAGATCACTACTTTATATCTATGTTAACAGGCATATAATTATAATTTTGACTTCTTTTATATGCAACATGAAACTCACCAATGAAGAAAAGGTGGCTAGGTGTACCCTTACACTGAGTTTTCATCTGTAGAAACCTTTAAGCTATACATAAGCCATTCTTATAGTATTTGACAAGTGATGTAAGGATCTGCAGGTAAGGTTTAAGGAATGAAACTATTACTCCTGTTCAGTGAGGCACTTTTGTATACTAACAATTATCAATGAGATAACAGTATGTAAATTAACATGGAATATAAAAAAATAGAGATGATGAAATTTGAAAAAATTTTAAAGAAATATAAAATCTAGGATTTAAAAGTGGTGCTTCCTTTGGTACTTTGATACAAACAAAGCAATTTTCAGAAAAATTACTCTTGAAGACCTATTATGCTCAAGATACCTTTCAGTTCAAGGTACCTCATGGGTGATTTTTATTTGCAAGCAGTTTATAATCTCTAAAATATAACTATCATGTCCCCTCCTCACTTCACAAGAATGTGAGCCTATTATCTACTACTGGGGCCTCTGGCAGATAACACTTACTGCCCTAGTTTCTTTTCTCTGTAGGTATCAATTCTCTGTTGACTGTATTTTAGTAAACATTGCAATCCCACTAATTTTTAGTCTGTGAAATAACAGGAAAATCTCCTTTACTAAGTTAAAATTTTTTTTTTTGAATTTTAGATTTAAGGTTTTCTTTCTTTCTTTCCTTCCTTCCTCCCTTCTTTCTTTCTTTTCATTGTTGGGGATTCATTGAGTACAAAGAACCAGGTTACACTGATTGCATTTGTTAGGTAAAGTCCCTCTTGTAATTGTGTTCGGCCCCCAAAAGGTGTATCACACACCATGACCCTCCACTCTCCTCCCTCCTTCCCTTTCCCTGCTCTCCCCTTCCCCCTACCTCTCACAGTGTACTAGGTCATTAATTGTTCTCATATAAGAATTGAGTACAAAGGATTCTTGCTTCTCCATTCTCCTGATGCTTTATTAAGAAGAATGTGTTCCACTTCCATCCAGATTAATACAAAAGATGTGAAGTCTCCGTATTTTTTAATGGCTGAATAGTATTCCATGGTATACATATACCACAGCTTGTTAATCTATTCCTGGGTTGGAGGGCATTTAGGCTGTTTTCCCACAATTTGGTGATTGTAAATTGAGCTGTGATAAACAAGTGCAAGTGCAAGTGCAAGTGTCCTTACCATGAAAGGATTTTCTTCCTTCTGGGTAGATGCCCAGTAATGGGATTACAGGATCAAATGGGAGGCTTAGTTTGAGTTCTATGAGGTTCTCCACACTTCCTACCAAAAAGGTTGTATTAGTTTGCAGTCTCATCAGCAGTGTGAAAGTGTTCCCTCCTCTCGACATCCATGCCATTATCTGCAGTTTTGAGATTTTGTGATGCAGGCCATTCTCACTGGGGTTAGACGATATCTCAGGGTGGTTTTGATTTGTATTTCTCTAATAATTAGGGAAGGACGATGAGCATGTTTACATATGTTAGCCATTTGTCTGTCTGTCTTCTTTAGAGAAGGTTCTATTCATCTCTCTTGCCCATTGATAGATGGGATTGTTGGCTTTTTTAATGTTGGTTAATTTGAGTTTTCTGTAGATTGTTGTTATCAAGTTTTTGTCCCATTCAAAATATGCAAACATACACTGGGGGAAAGAATCCCTACTCAATAAACGGTCCTGGGAGAACTGGCTATCTACATGTAAAAGACTGAAACTAGACCAGCACCTTTCTCCATTCACGAAAATTGATTCAAGATGGATAAAAGACCTAAATTTAAGGCATGAAATGATAAAAATCCTCAAAGCAAGCATAGGAAAAACACTTGAAGATAATGGCCTAGGCAAAGACTTTATGAAGAAGACTTCTATAGCAATTGCAACAACAACAAAAATAAACTAATAGTACTTAATGAAACTGAAAAGCATCTGTACAGCTAAGGAGACAATAACTAAAGCAGATAGAAAACCTACATAGGTGGTGCCTGTGGCTCAAAGGAGTAGGGTGCTGGCCCTATATGCTAGAGGTGGCGAGTTCAAACCCAGCCCCAGCCAAAAACTGCAAAAAAAAAAAAAAAAAAAAAAAAAACCCTACACAAAGGGAAAAGATATTTGCATATTTTGAGTTCTTTCAAAATTTTATTCCTTGCATTTTCTTGAGCCTCGGCTCCAAATAGGTTAAAGTCTCAAAAGAAAAAAATCCAAGGCCCTTATTCTTGCCTTTGAGGAATTAGACAAGATCCTATAGATATCCTGAGTGTTAACTGCATTGATTTTTACAGAAAAGGTATTAGTACTGAATAGGTCTTAAGTTTGCCCCTTATTTATTTCATTGGGATTGCTTTATTGCAACTAGAAGAGTAAGTACATGAATTAGAAGTGATAATGAATGAAATCATTTTACATGCCAATAAGTTTTAAAAATCAAAACTGAAATTAATATTAAAAACCATCTTAAAAAATATAAATTCTAAAACAAAGCACATGTCAGAGAGTACTGAGTGCTACTTGTATGTATGGTATACTCATGCACACATCCATACACACCTATATAAAAAGGCATAAAACCATAGAAAGAGGACAGGTTAAAGTAGAAAAACACTGAACTCTTAGCTATGAAAATTACTAAGGTAAACAAACTATAATAGAATAATAAAATTAGTATACTCAGCCAACAGTTGAACCATTTACAAAAAGGACCACTTTATCTGTGCTTTCTTCTTTTGTAGAATCCAATAAACTGCCATTATATTCCTTTTAAATGGTTCCATTACAAGGATTCTATAACAGCAGCCCAATCTCTTGATAATTATAATAAATGCTTGTAATCAAAGTAGGAGCCATTTAAAATAGGAAGGAGAAAAGCTGTTTTCCATCAAACTCATTGTAGTTCAGTGACCTTTGAAGTATTCAGCTACAATACAGCTTTCTATTCGATTTTGCTAAAATAAACATTTAAGAAAGTACTATATACTTAGTAGATCTTCTTATAGATCAATAATAATTTGGACTGAGATATTTTAGGATTTTTGTTTCAGAATTTTAAATTAACAATAAGAATAAAGGAAGGTCTTTGCTTAGAATCCAAGTTTCTGAAATTTAATGATAAATGATCTGATTAGAGATATAATATTTCTTTAGGGGATTGAAAACAATATTTATTTCAGAAAACTATAATGATGAGCTATTCTCAATGTTTAATGGCTTTAAAGAAGTACTATTTTCCTATAAGACAACACATCTCACAGAAGTTGGAGCTGTATTTACTTGAACCAACATTGCTTTCTAAAGATCATGTAAGTAACTGAAGACTGATAAAATTATGGGAAATGACTAGGTACGATCAGAATGGCTTTCATCTGCATTTTGTTAGACTAAGCATTGATTTCACTTTTCAGCTGTGAATAGCTAGAGGCCAGATGTGGCCAGAGCAGGAGCTAACTGTGAACCAGGGTTACATTCAGGGAGAAACTGTTAAAACAAAACAAAACAAAAAAAAACCTCAATACTAAGACATTTTAATAAGTCCTAGCAAATAAAGAAATCTATCCTTTCCGAATGTTTGGAGAAATACATATATTGGTGTTTCTACAAACTGTCCAAGTAGAGGATCTAATTTAGGACAAAATAAAACCTTTCTGCTCAGTTGTGGGAATAAACAGAATTATGAGGAGAAAATAAACAAAGAGAAGGAAAATATAAAATATACTGCCTTCAAGACAGAAACAACTACATTTTACTTGGTATTCCCAGATGCACTAAAAGGAAATTTATGACAGCACTCTGAAAAGCAAGATTCCCTTTGTGAAACCTTTCACATTTATTTAACTAAGCACAATCATTGAAAATGACCTTTATCCAAACCCTTCACAGCAGTCTTAAAATGATCTAAAATGACTGCCAGATATTCTTTAAATAACATTACTTAACTAAAAGTCATTACCCAGGGGAAATATTAAAGTACTGGCAAGTAAATACAGATCTATTTTCAGCAAAATATAACATAGGCTTAATGAAAAATTGATAGCACATTACACATCTTTGTCAAAAACCTAACAAACAATACAAATTATCCTAGATTTTTTTAGAATTGGTAGGGAATGTATGGTTTCCGTGTTCAAGGCATCTTATTTTCCTCCTAATGGAGAGAATCGTCATATAATCTAAAAACTATAAATGTTGTCTAATATGTAAAATAGCAGAAAACAGTGCTATACCCTAAGAAGGCTTTCCAGGATATGTCTGATCTAAATGAAATAAACCTCTATATTTTCTAAATGTAGTAGATTTCAGAAAATTAATAGATTTATTTACTTAATGACTCCTCCTATTGTCAAAATAAGTGTATAAGATTAGACCATCTCTGTTTTCGCTTTTAATTTATATCCAAAGTAAGATCAATGGTGATTAGTCGATTTGGGATGCGTAGATGGACAAGACCATAGACCAGGAATAATTAATAGTTGATTAAAAATATGTATTCTTGTGAATTCTGAAATAGAAAAAAAAATTGTCATTTCAGAATGTATTTCTTTTTCTGCTAGCAAATACCAGATACATTCTTGGGACTGGGGTTCCTCTGTTAAGATGATTAGTTCAGTAAATCACAGCTTTCAGATGAAGATGATTGCTGTATCTCCTTGCTGGGAAAAGGGGAAGGGGATCGGAGGTTCATTTCACCACAAAGTAATTATGCTGAGCCAGAGCGTTACCATTTATCATGGCTGAAAGATGACACTCACTGTTAGCCAAGGGAAACTGCTACTCAAAAGCTCCCATCTAGATCAATACACCATGCATTTTTTTTTCCCTAGCAAAAAGTAATTATACAACAGAAACTTCACAATCAATATCTTCTCAGGCTAACTTAAAGTCAGCCATATAGGCATGAAGGTATGGTCCTGTCAGCTATCTCTGAAGCCTATCCCATTAAATCCAAATTAAGCCTGTTTCTCTGTGCTGTTAATGAAATCTTTTCTATTGTTATTTTTAGTCCTTAATACTGGTTCCTAATAAATAAGATGATGTTGTCAGTTTTGTTTTTGCTTTTTGGATAAGAAAGCATATCAAGTTACTACTGACTATATAACAACATAGGAGAGTTGCCATTAATTAATACATTTGTATTTTTCAAGGAAGGAAATAAAAAGAATGAAAAAAATCAATTCATGAGAAAAAAATTAATGCCCCTACTCAATGAAAACTAAATACTTCTGGAAGTATGTGTCCTAATCTTCCAATTGAGTTCTGACCTTTTTTGAACTTCTAAGATTCATAAACAGAACATTTACAATTTTGTAATATGCAACCGAATCTTTCTCAAGAGAAACAATCCTTCTAGTTAGGAAGGTAGACATATGTGAGTATACATATATATATTTTATATGCAGGGATAAAAATAGTTGTTACAATCATTTGAAAATCTGTCCAAATGACAATTTGACAACTGCTTTCTGAAAGACAGAGCTTAGTCTTATAAACCAATCTAATATATCAGAAAAGGTTAAAGGGCATGAAAAAATCACTACTTCAGTGAAAAAAATTTTGACATCCAATTTTCAAGCTGATTTATCAGTAGAAAGCTAAAATTGATAGGTTGCCATTACTGGAGAGCTGCCTGTCTAAGAAAGCTGTTATAAAACCTCTCATTTTGATTTAGCCACATTAATCAATACAAACCTATACTGTTTCAATTTTTAAAATATTGATCTTCTGCTATAAGCTTAGTGCAGTCACATTTATCAACAATCATAACCAACTCAATATATTTTTAAACACAGGTTTAGAAAATAAAATAATCAAATGAAATTCAGGTTTATTTACCTTGATGGTTACTGTTATAAAATAATTATTAAATCTGGTTAACCAAGAAACTGAATTAAACTTTTTTTATATTTTAGAAATTAAAAATTATTACTTTTCTTTTTCTATGCTCAATTTTTAAGTCCAGCATTATTTCATAGGTTTCTTAATTATTTAGTCTTACTATTAGATCACCCTATAATTAATATAAAAGTACTTTATTTGATAACTGATAGCTGCAAGTGATATTAAGCAAAAAATAAAGCATTTTGAAAGAATATCAGACTAGGTAGTAGAAATATTTTGGCAGCAGAGAAGATTTAATTGTTTCCTAATTCACAAATGTATGGATGAAAATTCTCATAATAAATAGGAATTCTGCTCAAGTCATCCATCATGTTCTGAAGTATTCAAAGTAGGAAAAGTAAAGATCTATCTATTTTGCAAATGAAGTGTAAGTTTTTGTCGTTACATTATTAGAATATTATTATATTGTGAGAGCTATTAAGAATCTAGAGGAAGTGGACAGAAGGAAATGCTATTATGAAATAATCATGGCCTTCAAACATTTTCTAAATGCATAGCATTCAACTTTAAATTATACCACATATTTTATAAATCTATTTCTGTTGTATTATAAAGATTATGTATTTTCTATTATATGTTTAGCAAAAGTACATATTAATTGAAAACCTGAAATATGAATATAATTATATAAAATACTACCCTATTTACTGTGAATCTCTGTAGAAAATTATATGAAACATTACAAGAAAATGGAAGGGATGAGCAAATGGTATAAATCAAGATGTTAAATGTGACTTACTAAGATCCACTTTCCACATGTGTATGACACTCATATACAAAGCCACTTAAATGGATATAGTTCTTGTCCCTTCAGTATGATACAGATAGCATCAAAGAGATTTTTTTTTTGTATAAGGTCCATACCAAAGATATTATATTTCTAAATAACATGTAAGTAAAAGAAAGTACTTAATATTGCAATCTAAAAAATATGATTTGTATTCTTTAATGAAGTAGAATTAAAATGGTTAAACAAAATGAAGCAAAGCAAAAACTAATTTAAAAAATTGTAAGTATAAAACAAAATTTAAAAAATTTTACCTAGCATAGAAAAAGAAGGAATACTTCCCAACACATTCTACGAAGCAAATATCACCCTAATCCCCAATCCAGGAAAAGACCCAACAAGAAAAGAAAATTGTAGACCAGTATCTTTAATGAATATAGATGCAAAAATATTGAATAAGATCCTAGCAAACAGAATCCAGCAACACATCAAACAAATTATACACCATGACCAAGTTAGTATTATCCCAGGGTCTCAAGGATGGTTCAATATACGTAAATCTATAAATATAATACATCACATAAACAAAATAAAAAACAAAGACCATATGATTCTCTCAATTGATGTAGAAAAAGCTTTTGATAATATCCAGCATCCTTCCATAATCAGAACATTTAAGAAAACAGGTATAGAAGGGACATTTCTTAAACTGATAGAGGCCAGCCATAACAAACCCACAGCCAATATCATATTGAATGGAGTTAAACTGAAATAATCTCCACCCAGATCAGGAACCAGGCAACGTTGTCCATTGTCTCCACTGCCTTTTTTTTTTGAGACCAAGCCTCAAGCTGTTGCCCTGGGTAGAGTGCCGTGGCATACAGCTCATAGCAACCTCCAACTCCTGGGCTTAAGCAATTCTCTTGCCTCAGCCTCCCAAGTATTTTTGTTGTAGTTGTTGTTTTGGCAGGCCCAGGCTGGATTTGAACTCGCTAGCTCTGGTGTATGTGGCTGGCACCTTAGCTGCTTGAGCCATAGGCACCAAGCCTCTCCACTGCTTTTTAACATTGTAATGGAAGTCTTAGCCATCGCGATTAGGCAAGAGAAGGCAATCAAGGGTATCCAAATAGGAACACTGGAGATCAAACTTTCATTCTTTGCAGATGATATGATTCTATATCTGGAAAACCCCAGGGACTCAACTACAAAACTCTTAGAAGTGACCAAGGAATACAGCAACATCTCAGGTTACAAAATCAATACTCACAAATCTATAGCCTTTATATATACCAACAATAGTCAAGGTGAAAAAACAGTCAAGGACTCTATTCTTTTTACAGTAGTGCCAAAGAAGATGAAATATTTGGAAGTTTAGTTTTTTAGTTTGATTAGATTCCAGTAATGTATGTTTGGTGTTGCTTCAATTGCCCAGAGGATCCTCCTTCACATCCTAACAAAGGATGTGAAAGATGTCTATAAAAATAACTATGAAACACTAAGAAAAAGCTGAAGATGTTAACAAATGGAAAAACAACATAACATGCTCATGACTGGGAAGAATCAACATTGTTAAAATGTCCATACTACCCAAAGCAATTTTAATGCAATCCCTATTAAAGTACCACCGTCACACTTTAAAGACTTCGAAAAATAATATTTCATTTTACAGGAATCAGAAAAAAACCTCAATTAGCCAAGACATTACTCAGAAATAAAAACAAAGAGGAGGACTCATGCCACCAGAGCTCAGACTATACTATAAATCGATAGTGATCCAAACAGCATGGTACTAGCACAAGGTAGATGTACGGAATAGAATAGAGAACCAAGAGATGAACCCAGCTACTTATTGTCATTTGATCTTCGATAAGCCAATCAAAACACTCAGTAGGGAAAAGACTCCCTATTTTAACAAATGGTGCTGGGTGAACTGGCTTGTGACCTGTAGAAGACTGAAACTGGACTCATACCTTTCACCATTAACAAAGATAGATTTTCACTGGATAAAAGATTTAAACTTAAGACATGAAATTATAAAACTACTAGAAGAAAGTTTAGGGAAAACACTTGAAGAAATCAGCCTGGGAGAATATTTTATGAGGAGGATCCTCTGGGCAATTGAAGCAACACCAAACATACAGTACTGGAATCTGATCAAACTAAAAAGCTTCTGCACAGCCAAGAACACAGTAAGTAAAGCAAGCAGATAGCCTTCAGAATGGGAGAAGATATTTGCAGGTTATGTCTCTGACAAAGGGTTAATAATCAAAATCCACAGAGAACTCAAGCATATTAGCAAGGAAAGAACAAGTGATCCCATCTCAGGGTGGGCAAGGGACTTAAAGAGAAACTTCTCTGAAGAAGACAGACGCACGGCCTACAGACACATGAAAAAATGCTCATCATCCTTAATCATCAGAGAAATGCAAATCAAAACTACTTTGAGATATCATCTAACTCCAGTAAGATTAGCCCACATCACCAAATCCCCAAACCATAGGTGTTGGTGTAGATGTGGAGAAAAGGGAACACTCCTACACTGCTGGTGGGAATGCAAACTAATGGGTGCCTTTTGAAAAGATGTTTGGAGATCACATAGGGATCTAAAAATAGACCTGCCATTTGATCCTGCAATTCCTCTACTACGTATACATCCAGAAGACCAAAAATCACTTTATAATAACGATATCTGCACTAGAATGTTTATTGCAGCCCAATTCATAATTGCTAAGTCATGGAAGAAGCCTAAGTGCCCATCGACCCATGAATGGATTAATAAATTGTGGTATGGGGTGGTGCCTGTGGCTCAAAGGAGTAGGCACTGGCCCCATATACTGGAGGTGGTGGGTTCAAACCCAGCCCTGGCCCAAAAGTGAACAAAAATAAAATAAAATAAATTGCGGTATATGTACACCATAGAATATTGTGCAGCATTAAAAAGATGGAGGCTTTATATCTTTATGTTTAGATGGATGGAGCTGGAACATATTCTTTTTAGCAAAGTATCTCAAGAATGGAAGAAAAAGTACCCAATGTATTCAGTCCTACTTTGAAACCAATATGTAAGCACCCACACTTCCATATGAAAGCCATAACCCAACTACAGCCCCAGATGAAGGGGAAAGAGGAGAGGGAGGGGCAGGGAGGGGGGGGATGGGTGAAGGGAGGGTTATTGGTGGGACCACAGCTATGGTGCATTTTACAAGGGTATATGTTAAATCTACTAAGTGTAGAATATAAATGTCTTAACATAGTAAGTAAGAAAATATGGTGAAGCCTTTGTTAACCAGTTTGATGAAAGTATTTCAAATTGTATATAAACCAGCACACTGTACCCCATAAGTGCATTAATGTACATAGTTATGATTTAATAAAAAAATTACCTTATAGGATAATCAAAAAGAAGTACTCTATAAATTATATACATAAATGCAAGTAACCTTAGCTTACTAAAGTCTAAATTAATAAACTTGAAGTATTTTAGAACTTACTAAAAATTTTAGCACATCCAAGATTCAAAAAGGTTTACCCAGAGAAAAATATTGTCAGTGGAAGGAAATGTACTACAGTCAACTTAGTGTTTCAAACACAGGGCACCCGCGCCAACAGTCATGGGAATACACTTTTAAAAAGAAAGGTAAGGTGAAAAAGTGGATATAACCTTCAAACTGAATTCTGTTTTGGTGTTCCTCTACTGAATTCATAATTAATTATGCGAATGGTATAATATCAAATTCTTAATCTCTCCAGAAAAATTAGCCTACTCACAAAATGACCATAATTTCAAATGAATACATAATTATAAAAGGTTGTAAATCCTTATGGGATAATATTTAAAAACCTCTGATTTGCAAAAAAGTGTAAGAGCTTTGACAAAAATAGCTGTAACCTGCTGAGTGAATAAAGAATTTTTTGTGATATAGTACTCTCACATACCTCCAGGGCACTACTTAAAGTCTCAGAGATGTAATGTAACACTTAGCTGTTTGAGTTGAGGTCTCCCACCCCAGCTTGGCTTATCTCCTTGTCCAGAGGTGGACCCTTGTGTTATCTTGCTCAGGAACAATTACCCTTTGGTGTCTGAGGGTATTTGCCTAGCAGAAGGGAGAGAGAGAAACAGTCTTCAAGGGAGGAAAACAGTCTTAATAAGAGAGTGAATCTTAGCAGTCTTCTTAGAGAGACTCCGGGCAGGCGCACTGTGAGCAGGGGAAGTGAAAGAGTCAGAGTGAGCGAGTCCCTGAAAGAACAGCATGCACGCTCCTCGACTCATCTCCTTCGGTCAGATGTAATCCCGTGGCTGTTAGTTCCACAGGTGTAGACACTGCCAATCACTGATGTTCTTGTCTGGGGAGTGCTCGTGTTAAGGCGAGATGAATACCTTCCCTAGGCCCTTATGACCAAGATGTTATATTACCAAGCTGTTACAGGTGTTTCTTATATTTACAGAGTGTTCGCAGCTTAACTTTGGCTTCTCCTTCCCATAAGCTATATGGTCTGCCACAGTAGTGAGAATTCATTTAGGTATAAAAGTTTTGGGTAAGTACAATTCTTTAAAACATTACAAATAACTCAATACAGACTATTACTATTAGTATGTCAAAATCAATATGCATAATGTTCATGGTTTTCTTTTTATTTTCTGACCTTTTATTTCTTGTCTTCTCTGTGGCTTCCACATGCTGTCTTAATCATAGAAACTTTAAAAAAAAATCTTCATTTTTGTTCATTCTAGAAATCATGAGGGCCTCTGTACTAGATTCACCCTTCCAGATTGGACACTCACATGGCCAGTCAATCACATACTTGTACCTATCTGCTTGGCTTTTTTTATTACTTTTTTATTACTTTATGTTTTTTATCTCAAACATAGAAGAAACTATATATTTACCTCAAATATGTAAGAAAAACATGTTTAAACAAATACCCACACCAATTTATATTTTTACCTGAAATTCCTTCACCTATTTGTCTTTAAAAATACTGATCGAAATTTCATTAACGTTATTCTTGTCATCAAGGTCAAATTTTATGAATGACTGCAATTATTTTTCATTTTTCCAGTTTTTACATCATTTGCTATATCCTTCCATGTATATATATCTATCTTCATATATCTATCTGAGCTATATAAAACTGATCCCACTTACTAACTGTCATATCTGGGCTAAGAAGATGCCTGTCCCAGGCCCAGTCACATCTGGCCATCTTGTGACTCTCCTACCCACAATGGTCTCTCACTGCTTTTCTTCTCTGTCTTTCCTTCTGCCAATCTAAAAGTTCACTAGCAGGCACGCTTTCCAACCTCACATTGACAATAAAGCCCTGAAACTCTCTGAATGAAACTGAACTTGGTTACAGAAGCGTTATGGAACAATCCCCATTTTGTCTCTTCACTCCCCTTCAAATAATGCTATGTGTTTACAGTCATTAGGAATAACTTGTTCCTGGCTGATATTATTTTATTTTCTGACTTTAGACAATACATTTTCTTCTATTCTCAATGATGATTGTTTTATCAAGTCATGTAACCTCCCTCATGCTAAGATGACCTAATTTACCCAATTCAGGCAGTCTTCCCAAGGAGGACAATTGTGATAATATACCTCTGCTAAAGCCTATTTCTCAATTTCTCTTACATGAATTCTCTTATAATTTGTATGTACTCGTATGTATGATCAGTGTTCAGTGAGATGTACATTCTACTAGTACTAGTGCTAATGCATTTTAGTACAGATGGCAAAGCAAATGAATTGTAAGTCAATACCTGCTGGACACAGGTTATCCAAAAACAGAAGGCATGAGGTCATATACTGCAGTGGCTCTGTTGACACCAGAAAAAGGACTCATTTATTTGTAGCAAAAGTTTGAACTTGAAATACAGCTCATGGAAGTCTAAAGTAGAGGACCTGGACTAGGGCTTCCTTAGATACCAAAGTTAATAATTTTCATTTTGTAGTCAACTTAGCTCATGAATTTTTAGATTATGTTACAAAATGTAGGTATTTTTAGTATCATTAAAGTGGACAATAATATACATTTTTGAAAATGTAAGTAAGTCTATTACAAAGTTGTGATTTAAAAAAAAAGTGAATGAGAAAGGAATAATGCTTCACTTCCAGGTTTATGTAGAAATAATAACAGTTCACTCACTTTAATTAATTTATTCATTTTATAATTATTTATTGACAATTGTTATCTATGATTATTCTATATCACTTACTTCCCAAAAGGAATTATGCTAAATAAAAATAACAAAACTATTAATTAGCTTCTTATCCACTTGATACTTGTTTCTACTTTTATCTTACCTGTACTTTTTTCTGACTATAAAGGCTAACCTTGTGGTGCTTAAATATATGTTAAATAAAATAGAATTAAATTATTTGTTCTGTATATAGAGATAACAAGGACAGTACCAAAAAGTGAAATGGTAATGACATTTTTCCTATTCTAAATGAAACTTGTCCACATTTCACTGGGCCTAGGACAGGCATCTTCTTAGCCCAGTGGAATAAAGAGGTCATCATGTAGAGATTCTATAGGATTCTAGTATCATAACTTCTTCAGAGAAACCTCATTATCATGTCATCAGGGTTTCAGCACTAAATGAGAAATCCTGGTTGGTCCCCTATGTGAGATGTTCTCCCTCCCATTCATCACCTAGAGGTACTATACTGCTTGTTTCCTTTTCTCCAGAGCCCTGTGACCCTGTTTTAACAATCAGTATCATATGACATGAATCCCTATTATATCTGTCATGGGTACAGAGTAATTGTTTTTTATCCCCCACTCCTCATCAATTCAGTTTTACAACTGAGAAATATAATTAGACATAGAAGAATATAATCAAAAATGGATGAGAAACAAACTATTTTTATGAATGTAAAGCAATACCGGCATAATAATTAGTCATATAAACTCATGTGGATGGGGTAGTGAATTTCATTAAGGACCAAGAAAATTATATTCTTTGTATTATAAATTCCCAGTTCTGATTTAGTATCACCAAAGGTAAGTCATGACCCCTCAAGATATATTTTCTTATCTGTAAAACTGAGTTGCCTACAAAACCAGATCTAATCTATAGCTGGTCATTCAAGAGTCTCCTTGATTGAATTTAAACTCTACTTTGCAATCTTATCTTTAACTGCTATCATTCTCATACTTCATTCTAGATAATTTAATGTTTCTTACACAAGCCTGGTTATTTCAACCTTGTGCTATTCCTTGGGACTAGGAGTCTAAATGTTCACCTGTCTTTATAAAGCATATAGGTTAGTTAATGTTCCACTCAAATATTGCTAAATATTGCTTTATGTTAATACTGTAATTGCCTAAGAATTGGAATGCTCCCACAATTAAACTATGGCTCCTTGGGGTTGAGACTGATTCTTATTTATCTTTGCAGTCTATACAGTGTTTAGCACAGTGGCCTGCTGGGTCATATTATAGATATTCAGTATCACTAATTTGGATGAAAGAAGGTATACATGCTTCCAAATGACATATTAATTAAACTGTCTGTTGTTGACAAAAACAACTACTTGTGTGCCAAAGACATTGCTAGAGGGTAGGCAATTAAACTCTTGAGAAGTTTACAGCCTGAAAAGTCATTACCTAGTATAATAATTACCTTTTGGTAGCTGAATATAACAACAATCAATTCACATTAGTAGAAAAAGGAGAAAAATCATACGACAATGGTGACAAGTGAAGAAAAAGCATGTGACAAAATTCTGTACCTGTTTTGGACAAACACTTTTAACAATCTATGACAAGGAAGGGAATGTCTTTAGTCTGGTTAAGAATATCTGTGAAAAAGCAAAAAACCCCCAGAAAATCCTATGACAAATACCACAATTACACAGAAATAGTTAAAACTTTCCCTTGTCATTACAAACAAGAAAAGGGTATCCACTATCACACTCCCATTCAACGTTGTACTGGAGATCACAGTTGGCAGAACAAAGCAGAAAAATAAATAAAAGGAACACAAATTGAAAAAGAAGTAAAATTGTCAACATTTGAATATGATATGATTGTGCTCACAAAAAAGCTAATAAAACCCACAAACCATTATAAGATTGAGTGAATTTGGTAAGGTTGTTGGATAAAACTCTACCTAGGAAAACAACTCTCTTCTCTGTATATCATTCTGAAGCTCACATTTAAAAATTTTGGAAAAAAATGTCATTTACACTAGCTTCAAAACATATCAAATACCTAGCAATAAATCTTTTGAAAGATATGTAACACATTCATACTGAAAACTACAAATTATTTCCAAAAGAGATTAAAGATGAACTATACAAAGAGGTGTGTATCAAGTGGGTTATGTCATTTGCACATCAATAGCGCAAAAAAATCTATTCTTTCAACTTGCTCTATATATTCAATGCAATCCCAATCAAAATCCCAATACTTAATTTTTCAGAAATTGGCAAGCTCATTTCAGAAAATTAATATGAGTGTGCAAAGGCCAAAAATAGCTAAGTTAATCTGTGAGAAACACAGAGCTTACGGGCTTACATTATTTGGTAAAAAGACCTATTGATAGTTATAGTAATTGAGATAGTTTGGGATTGGTACAAAAATAGACAAACTGACTAAAAAAACTGAAGAGAAAATCCAGAAAGTTCAGAGACAGATCCAGACATTTTAATACAAAAGGAAAAAATCTGAGTCTTTTCAATAAATAGTGCTAGGTCAGTTGAATATCTGTGATTTCTACCTCCTGCCAAACATTTCGAGATGGATTTCAAATCTGACTGTAAAAGTCAAAGCAATAAAACTTTCAGAAATAAACCTGAGAGAATGTCTTTGTGATGCAGAAGAGGCAAAGATGCTTTAAATAAGAAAACAAAAATCTCCAGCAATAAAAGAGAAAATGATAAATTAGGTTAGAAGAATTAAAAATAAAATCAAGTAACAAAGAATAAACAATCTAAAACTATATGCAACAACACTGATGCATGTTGGAAATGTACTATTGGCCAAAAGAGAGCAGACAAAAGAGTTCATACCACCTGATTCTATTTATACAAGCAAATACAAATAGAAACAAAATAATACAAACTTTTAGAATTTAGAATAGTAGTTGCCTTGGCAAGGGGAAGAGTGTAAGGGGAGCTCTTTTGCGTAGTGGTAATGTCCTGTTTCTTCATATGGGGGGTGAGAGAACCACGGGTTTACAGTTTTTACAAATTCATTGAACTGTCCAGTTGTGACATGTGTACTTTTCTGTATGTATGTTCTACTTTAATATAAAGCAAAAAATAAACACACATGCTTCTGTGTTTCCCTGTTTTTACTCTGTGGCGTGGCAATATATAGTGCCTATCAATGCATATTTGAAATTCACATCCATCCACTTGATTTATTTGTAGAATAAAATTTACCCAAGACCCAAAAGACCTTGACCTGTGTTCTTACCAACACATAAAGGGAAATTACAAAGCTAACTTTATATGCGAGGGCTGTTAAGTGGCCAGCTAATGTTGGTTTAAATATGATATGGTTTAAAAAACCAGGAAATCTCCAAAGTAAGTTTAAAATGATCTATTATATTTTCTTAAGTTTGACCACGCTCACTCAATCCTATGCATTATGAATCTTTTATCCTTTAGATTCCACTAGCAAAACCGACCTAACACCTGTGAAGGAGAGACATGTTATTAGGGTTTTGTTTTTGAGAGGCCATGCTAGCCAGCTGGACTAACAGATTTCTAAAAGCACGGTCCTCTGAATGATGAGGAAAGATGAAACAGAAATAGACTTAACTTACTTTGTGTAGGCTTATTCCCAATAATACATATATACACATAAGCACCCTCATCTCTCTGCATATGTAAATTCCTTTATTCTCCCTAGGACAGTAAGATCTGATGGTCATTTTTATTTTATTCTTCCGATCCTAAAGCTATACTATAATCAAAATAACTATAATTCCTTTAGAAAGATACTACAATAGGACTCTCACTCTTTTGAGCTGCTGTCTTCAAGTGATTAGTGAAGAGTCTGTAAAGATCAGAATAATAAATAGTAAACTTCAATGAAAAGACCCAAGTCAATGTTTTTATTTCAGGCAGACAGTAAGTTTATATACTTGTGTATGTTTGTGGTTTATTTGTATGTTTTGATTGGAGAAATGAAAGATGGGTAACAGAGGTCACAAAGACAGGACTATACAAGTGGAAAGTATCAGAATTCATGGTGAAGTTACTGTGAAGGCAGGAGTCAAATGGTTTCCAACGTGGTATAATATACTAAGGCGCTGTGCTGAGAAAGCAATTTAAAATCAGTTAGAGACAAGTGGAAGGCTGAATATCTGGGATGAGAAGGTACAAGTCATCAAGTTCACAGCTAGAGGCTTATTCGATGAAACAGGTAAAGTTTAACAAGGTTCTGAAATAAGAGCTAGCACTCTGCTGCTTCATGACAGTTCTACGTTTCAGATGTAAAAGCTTAGAAGCTCTGTACTGGGGGAGAATTAACTATCAAAACTACAGCTAATAGGGATTATTGCTTCACAAGAAAGAGACAACATGTCAAACTCTACCATCCAAAAGATTATTCCTTCTCACTACCAGCCTCAACAGTTGACCCTAAATTGACTCTGTACTCTTTCTTTGACATAGGATTGGGTTCTGCTACTTGTCCTCCTACACAATCCCTGGACAGTGTACAGATTGGATTCCTTCCCTACCTAGAGTTTCACCATCACTGCTATTTCTCATTTGTTTAATACTACTATTGATCAACATCAATCGCACTGCTACCACAGTTGGTAGGAACATCTGTCTCTTCCCTTCATTTCTTTGATCAAAAGGCAGAAAACAACTACCCTATCAACAAACAAAACATCTTGGAGCATAAGCTCAGTTTTAATCAGCTCTTTTTCTATTTCTTAGCTCTTTAAGGAAGCATGAAACAAAGGATTTCTGATTATCCTAGCCTTTTCATCTCCACGGAATTTATCTTCTTACTAGGATAGAAGGAGGCCTGAAAATCTGCTAGGAATGCTGGACGGGGCAGCTGAGAAGCCGAGCTCAGCACCTGCTCACGGGGGCACCGCGTGGTTAACTCAGACAGGTTCAGGGTTACTCTTCTGCAGCCTCCCTCTCTTACAACATATGTCCACAACTTCACAACTCCTTTCCCCAATTACACGACAACTCTAAATTTCCCTCTCCAACAGTATTCCAATCCAAAAGGCAGAAAATCCTACTTATTCTACCACCAGTCTTACCCTAAGACTCCAGCCTCCTGGAGACTATTCCAGGTCTTCAGAAAATCTAGACAACTAGGATAATTTATGTAATGAATGAAAATTAAAAGAAGAAAAATGAACTGAAGGATGTGCACGACACCAAAGTATGGCTTTTTGCTAAAACAAGACTTTTCAGATTTGGCAAGTCTGAATTTCATGAATAATAGCAATACTATAATTATATTGTACTTTAAGTGGCAAAAGTTCCAAATAAGGAAAAGGGGAAAAAAATTCAGATTTATAAAAATGTTTACAGAATGTTACACTATACACAACAGTACAATTAAATTTAACAATTTAAATTTAAACTGAAACAGACAACATTCTTAGAAAGTGATAACGCTTTCATTCTAGAATGACTGAGACATTCAAACAAACCAGCCATGTCAATGAACAAACACCAGACAGCAACTTTATAATGCTTACAGGCTCTGCACTTTACAGTAGCACCCTTAATGGGAAAGTTAATGTAACAGTGAGCTGCTCAGTGCTACAGTAAAATCTTTAGATCATGGAAATAATGGATCATTGCTTTTCCCCCATTGCATTCTTGACCAAAAGCAAGAGAAAACAACAAAAAAGAATAAATAAAAATAAAAGCTTATGATTCATATGATTCAATTAGAGATGCCAACTAGACATTTTCTCCTCCTAAATACTTCTAAGAAGAAAATGTTTAACCCATAGACATTCCATTTTAAACATTCAGTTAGCAACAATTTATTAAGTAACTATAAGAAACCTAAAGGAATATTAATTTATGTAATATGAAATAAAAAATGAAGAAGCATGCCTAATGTTTTTATAAATTCCTTCACTTTTCTGACTGAAGATATTTAAGATGACTTGTTATTACAAAACCAAAGTTGTCATTTAATATAAATTTCAACCTCACAAAAGTTAGTAGTTCATGTATAGGTCATATATATGTCCTGAAAATTCAGATAACTTGTTACTTTTACAGATATTTGCAAAACAATAATGTAATAATGCATGCCCCTTGTATTACCTAAAAAATAGTTGCAAATGTCTTTTATGTAGTGGAAGTAAAGAATAAAATATGTAAATGTTTATGTTTAACCATGACTCAGTTAAGACGAGGGGAAGAAAAACAAATAGTCAAAGGATAAGGATTAAAATAATCTTACTGTTGAAAATATAGGACAAGATTTTATAGGACTTCCTCTTTCGAAACAAAAAGCATTGTAACTTTCTTCAATTTCCTTTGATAAAAATTATCAAAAACCCACTGAACAGGTAAAGGAGCATGTGAATATGGTGTACAAGGTGGCCTTGAGTTGAGACGGCATGACTCAAGGTATGAAAGGAGGGAAGGTTAGCATTCCCCTGGATGAGGATGGAAGAGGCCCTCGGGCGTGCCAACAGCAGACCGTTAAGGCACTGCCACCTACTTCTCCGCAGCTAACGTCCTTTCACTTAGACACTTCCAGCTCTTCTGGCTGTAGTAATTTCCTCAAATGGCCAGGGAGTCCTGAGAGAGATGCCATTGCCACCTAGTTCAAACCTGCCATCTACTTCCCCCGAAACTTCCACCATGCCTTTAGAAAAACCCAAGAAGGAGTCTGTTCCAAGAGTTTCTTCTGATCCTATCGGGACCCCCAGAAAGCAACTGTATCCTTCTTTGTGTCCCTTGGTTGAGACTGTGGGTAGTGAGAGGGGAAAAGTGTGAGTATTCACTCCATTTTCTCTGGCAGATTTAAAATAAATTAAGGTTGATTTAGGAAAATTTTCTGATAACCCAAACAGGTATACAGATGTTCTCCAAGGGTTAGAACAAAGCTTTGAACTCTCTAGGACAGATATAATACTACTACTAGACCAAACTTTCTCTTTTCGAATGAGAAAAATGAAGTCTTGCTGGGCGCGGTGGCTCACGCCTGTATCCCAGCACTGTGAGAGGCTGAGGAGGGAGAATCACTGGAGCTCAGGAGTTTGAGACTCGCTTGAGTGAAAGTGAGACCCCGACTCATGAAAAAAATGGAAAAACCCAGCTGGGCACCACGGTGAGCACCTGTAATCCCAGTGGCTTCCGGAGGCTGAGGCAGCGGGATGCCCACAAGCCAGGAGTCTGAGGTTGCTGTGAACTACCAAGCCACTGCACTCTGCTCAGGGGCACAGGGTGGGACTCTGTCTCAACAACAACAACAACAAAAATTGAAGTCTTAGATGAGGCTAGAAAGTGGGGTGATTTATGGTTCATGCCCAAAACTGATAGCAGCATGTCTCCTGAGGAAAGGGACAAATACCCCAGGGGAAGACAGACAGTTCCCTTTAAGGATCCTGAATGGGACCCTGAGAAACAAGGTGACTGGGGGTGTAAACATTTTCTAACATGTATCCTGGAAGGTTTATGATGATCCAAGAAAAAGCCTATGAATTATTCTAAGTTGTCTACTATTTATCAGGAGCAAAATGAGAGTCCCTCAGCCTTTCTTGAATGGCTTAGGGAGGCGACAGAAAACACACTCAGTTGACACCCAACTCCTTAGAGGGTCAAATTATTTTAAAAGATTCAAGCAGCCTAGATATTAGGAAAAAACTGCAGAAATTGGCTGTAGGTCCCTATGATAACCTGGAAATTCTTAAAATGGCAACAGCAGTCTTTTATAATTGAGATCAGGAGGAAGAGGAGAAAGAAGTAAGCAGCTCTAGTAATGGCACTCTGACAAACAGGTACCAGTGAGGGACAGAGCAAAGCCAGAGAAGCAAAGAACAAGTGTTTCCAATGTGGTCAGACTTGTCACTTAAACAGAGATTGCCCCCGACCTGCCAGGCAAGCCACCGGGCCCCTGCCCAGAATGCAAGGGTGACCACTGGAGGGCAGCCTGTCCCCAGAGGCAAAGGCCTCTTGGGACAGTGACCCCAACTAGACTGAGGGTGCCTGGAGCAGATTCTTACGGCTCCAGCTTGTGTCATCACCCCTCAGGAGCCCTGAATCTGCCTCATAGTGGAGGGCTGGGAGACAGAATTTCTTCTGGACACTGTAGCAACCTTTTCTGTACTTCTGGAAAACGTTTGTAAATAAACAGTACTCTTGTATAGTTCTCTTTAGGAAAGTTAATATCTACTACATATTCTACCACATGTTTCTGTGCATTTAAAAAAATACAATGCCTATTAATAACTACACTGACTGATGATAGTGAGAAGTATAAAGGAAAACCGTTAGTAAATGATTGAAAATAAGAAGAGTCAAGATATCTTTTAAGCTTGGGTAAATTTTATGGGCTTTGAATATTCTAATGATCAAATATAAGATTGTACATATTTAAACTAGACAAGCAAAATAGTAAACTTATTAACAGCTTTTTACTTTGATCTCCTTTTAAATTTGTTACCAATTTGAAATATTCATTTATATAATAAACATGATGAAACTGAAGGATTTCATATGAGGTACAAGAATACCTCATTTTACTGCTCTTTGCTTTATTGTGCTTCAAGAGAACTGTTTCCTCCCTTCACACCCACCACAAATTGGAGGTTTGTGGCAAGTCTATCCTTACCATTTCCCCCCAGCATTTATACACTTCATGGCTCTGTGTCACATTTTGGTGATCACTGCAACATTTCTCAACATTTTTCACTTTCATTATATCTGGTACCGTGGGCTGCGATTAGTCATTTCCATAACATCTTTGACGTCCCTATTGTAATTGTTTTTGGGGACCACAATTTGAGCCCATATAAGATGTTGAACTTAAATATTGTTTGTGTTCTCACTGCTCCACCACCTGGCCATTCCTGTCTTTCTCCCTCATTTGGGCTTCTCTATTCCCTGAGATGCAACAATACTGAAATTAGTGCAATAAATTTATACCACAATGGCTTCTAGCTATTCAAGTAAAAGGAAGAGCTACATGTCTCTCAACTAAACAAATAGCTAGAAATGATTAAGCTGAGTAAGAAAGCATGTCAAAAGACAAAATATGCTGAAAGTGAGACCTCTTGTGCCAAATAGAGAAACTATGAATGCAAAGGAAAAGTGTTTGAAGAAGTTAAAAGTGCTATCCCAGTGAGCACACAAATGATAATGAAAAACATCCAATACTGCTGATACACAAAAACGTTTAGTGATCTGGATAGAAGATTAGACCAGCCACAGCATTCCTTTAAGTTGAAGCCTAATCCAGAGTCGGCTCCTAACTCTGCTCAATTCTATGAAGGCTGACGAGGATGAGGAATCTGTAGAAGAAAACTTTGAAGCTAGGAGAGGTAAGCTCATGAGGCTTAAGGAAAGAAACCGTCTCTACACCATAAAAGTGCAAGGGTTAGCAACAAATTTTGGTGACGAAGCTGCAGCAAGCTATCTAGAACACGTAGCTAAAATCACTGATGAAAGTGGCTACACTAAACAAAAGATAATCAATGTACAGTTAATCTTTGAATAATATGTGTTTTGAACCGTGTGTGTCCACTTTCAAGTGGAATTTCTCCCACCTCTGAGGCAGAAAGACTAATCCCTCTTCACCTTCCTCCCCCTCCACCTACTCAATCTGAAGACCTTTATGATGAACCACTTTCACTTAATGAGTAGTAAATATTCTCTTCCTGATTATTTTCTTACCACCATTTTCTTTCCTCTACCTTAAGTATGGAAGACACAAAACATAAAAAATATGCGTTAGGAGTGGTCTTAAGATGGCTGACCAGAAGCAGCCAGTAGACACCTCCTCCTCCACAAAGAATTGAAAACAGAGTAAATAATCAGACTCTGAATAGATAGATCATCTAAGAACACTGGGATTCACGAGAATAAGAACCACATGAGGAACGGAAGGAGCGGGAAGTGAGGCCGCCTACACAGACCAGGGTTGGCTGGGAACCCAGAGAGGTCCCCAGTGCAGGAAATGCATAAATAAGTGATAGCCAGGGGTCCACCTTTCTGCCCCAGACTCCTGGGTTCCTAACCATGGGGGAGCATTTCAGACTCAGAGGCCCAAGAATCACACAGGAAGCTGCTGGAGACTACAGATGGCAGTGGTGCTGCCACACAGTAGGGTAAGCTGCCAGAAAGTGGAGGCACTGCCAGAGAGAGTGGGGGCGCTGCTGCACAGTACGGGAAGCTGCCAGAGAGTGGGGGCACTGCCAGAGACTGGGGGCGCTGCCGCACAGAACAGGAAGCTGCCAGAGAATGGAGGCGCTGCCAGAGAGAGTGGGGGTGCTGCTGCACAGGACAGGAAGCTGCCAGAGAGTGGGGGCGCTGCCAGAAAGTGGGGGCACTGGGGGTGCTGCCAGAGAGTAGGGGTGCTGCCAGGAGAGTGGAAGTGCTGCCAGAGAGTGGGGGCACTGCTGCGCAGTACAGGAAGCTGCCAGAGAGTGGGGGCGCTGCCAGAAAGTGGGGGCGCTGCTGGACAGTACAGGAAGCTGCCAGAGACTGGGGGCACTGCCAGAAAGTGGGGGCACTGCTGCACAGTACAGGAAGCTGCCAGAGAGTGGGGGCACTGCCAGAAAGTGGGGGTGCTGCTGCACAGTACAGGAAGCTGTCAGAGAGTGAGAGCACTAGAGAGGGGGCTCACCCTGAGTTGCACACCCCTGAGCCATAAGCAGCTATAGCATGGTGCCATTTTTGAGAACCTAGCCCCATCAGACTGCATCTGGCCCTGGGGCCCAAAAGGTCCTTCATCTCTACATCCCTAGAGTGTCTCTGACACCACCTGCCTGTATCTGTTGCTGCTAGGGCCAAGGTGTGAATTATTGTCAACACCCACCGGACAGGCAGTGGGACCACCATGAATATACAAGCTCCTTGAGGGCAGGCTACCTGGCCCATAGTGGCCACAAGGGCTAACGCACATGCCTCCTAGCTGCCTGTCTATGGCTGCTGCTACTCAAATTAACCACACTTTACCCAGCACGAGAGCCACAGTACAGCCACTGTTGGCTCAAATCCAAGCATTCTGCTGGGGTGTGGGGGTAAGTTATCCTATCTACCACAGCCAGGAAATGCATGTTCCACAAGGGGCCCAAGGACGGGCTTGCCTAGCCCAGCTTTGCACTCCACTGTGCACAAGCATGCCATCCAGGGGAAGGGGCATTTCCTGCCTAAGTATCACTATTGGTACCTGAGCCCACTTCCTGAGGGCCTTGGCTGGCCACTACCATCATAGCTGGTACATTCCTGGATGTATCATTTATGGACCTGGGGATGGGTCTATACTGCCTACTACAACCATAGGGTTGGGTCATCCCCAACATAACACAGAACACTTGGGAACCATAGTTACTGCCCCTGCCACTGTCATGCTTGCAGCCCAGGGCCCCATGGACCCATCAACGTACCTGCCCCACTACTGCCATTGCCAGCACCTAAGCAAGCTGCCTGGAAGTCCAAAAATCAGTCCACCTGGACTCACTAATGCTGTTGCCAGGATATACCACCCTGAGGGCCAAGGACAGGCACATTTAACCTGCTGCTGATACCACTGGCCACCAACCACTGATCTACCTCACGTTCCAGTTCCCAACAAAACTTCACCAAAGCCTCCACTAACAACCATGCTCTAAGACACTGAGGATATCACAGACACTACTGACACTGTTTCTAGTCAAAAAAAAAAAGAAAATCACCTAGAGACCACACTACTACCTGTACCTATTTTCAAAACCAAGTACTCTCTCCCAACCAATACCATAGATACATTGTCAAGAAAATGCCCTCCTCTATAAAAGCAAATGAAAAGAATTGGAAGAAAATATTGTAGCAGATGTGCAGATATAAATACAAGAACATAAGAAACATGAAAAAAACTAGGAGATCTGACAACAATTTCCTATCAATAGATTACATCCAATAATTATGAACTCCTAGAAAAAGAGTTCAAAGTAGTGATAGTAAAGAAGCTTAGTAAGGTATACAGTAACTCAGAAAAATAACATAAAAATTGATAAAAATAACTCAGGATATGAATGAGACATTTATCAAAGTGATATCATAAATAAAGAACCAAAAACAATTTGTAGAACTGAAGAATTCCTTAAATGAATTAAAAAATATATTCAAAAGCTTCAACAATAGACTATGTCAAATAGAAGGATGAATTCTGGAACTTGAAAACAGGTCTTTTGAAATAAGCCAATTAGGTAAAAATAAATGTAATTAAGAAATAAGCAAAGCTTTTGTGACAGCTGGAACATAATAAAAAATCAAATGTTTGAGTTATTGGGGTCCCAGAGTCAAAGAGAGAGTGAAAGAGTTAGAAAATCCATTTAACAAAATAACATCTGAAAGCTTCCCAAGTTTCATAGGAAGCTCAGAGAATCCCAAAGAGATACAGTTCAATAAGTCTTCTCCATAGCACATTATACTCCCATTGTCAAAAGTTAAAGACAGAGAAGTCTAAAAACAGAAGGAGAGAAGTGTCTAGTCTCTTACAAAGGAGGGCCAATCAGACTAATGGTGGGTTTCTCAGCAGAAACTTATAGGTTGGGAGAGAATGGGATGACATATTCAAAGAGCTGAAAGAAAAAAACCCTGTCAGTCAAAGATACCATACCCAGGAACATTATACTTCTTAAGTGAAGGAAAAACAAAGTCTTTGCCTTATAAGCAAAAGCTGAGAGACTTTATCACCACATGACCAGTCCTATAGGAAATGTAAGGGAGCCCTATACTTGGTAGTGAAAAGATGTCTACCATTATGAAAACACATCAAAGTATAAAAACCACTAGTAGAGCAAACACAAAAATAAGAAAGAGTAAGGACTCAACTTTTACCACTACAAAGAACCACCAAACCACAACGATAAACAACAAAAGAGAAACAAAGGAGATATAAATAGTCAGAAGTCTATTAATAAAATAGTAAGAATAAATTTTCACATATTAATAAATTTGATTGTAAACAGATTAGACATTCCAGTTAAAAGATAGAGATTAGCTGAATGGATTAAAAAACAAGATCCAACAATATGCTGCCTATAAGAATTTCATCTCATCTATAAAGACCTTATAGACTAAAAGTAAAGGGATAGAAAAAGATACCCCTTACAAGCAAAAGCAAAAGTGCAGGAATAGTTAAATTTATATTAGATAAAACAGAATTTAGGTTAGGAGCAGTGGCTTACACTTGTAATCTCAGCAATTTTGGAGGGCAATATGGGAGAAACACTTGATGCCAGAAATTTGAGGCCAGCTACCCTGACACCCTGTCTTTACAAAAAATAAACAAAACAAACTACCATCCCCCCAACCCCTCTGAAGAATTAGTGGAACATGGTGATACATGCCTGTAGTCCTAGCTACTAGGGACACTGAGGGGGGAGGATTGCTGGAACCCAAGAGTTTGAGGTGACAGTGAGTTATGATTGAGCACTGAATTCTAGCTTGGGTGACAGAGTGAGACCCTGTCACTATCAGAAAAAGAAAAATTTAAGTTTTCTTCTAATGACAAAGAAGGTCATTATAGGTATAATGATAAAAGGGTCAACTCAAGAAGAGAGAATAACAATTCTATATATGTTTGCACTTAACACTAGAGTACACAGATATACAAAAAATTTTTATTAGATATACAGGAAGAGATAGACTTAAGTACAATAATAGTCTGAGGCTTTAATACTACTCTCAATATAAGACACATCATCTAGACAGAAAATTTACAAAGAAATATTAAATTTAAACTGCAATTTCTACTTATAGAATCAGCATTTGGCACTGTCTAGGTAAAACCAAAAAGAAATTAGGGAACATTTCACCCAACAGCTATGG
Source organism: Otolemur garnettii (assembly GCF_000181295.1). Lineage (NCBI taxonomy): Eukaryota > Metazoa > Chordata > Mammalia > Primates > Galagidae > Otolemur > Otolemur garnettii. The sequence continues at coordinate 1,039,780 of NW_003852562.1, forward strand.
AATGTACATCGTTCTCATCAGCACAGAGAACATTCCCTAGGACAGACCATATGCTGAGGCACAAAAATAAGCCTCAACAAATTTTTTAAAAATGTGGAAATCATATGGAGCATTTCCTTAGATCACAATTGAATAAAACCAGAAATCAATAACAAGGAACTCTGGAATCTGAACAAAATACTTGCAAATCAAACAACATACTTCTGCCTGACCACTGGGTCAAGCTAGAAATTAAAAAGGCAGTAAAACAGTATTTTTTGAAACTAATGAAAATCGAAATACACATGCAAAAACATATGGGGTATAATGAAAGCAGTGCTAAGAGGGAAGCTTATAGTAATAAACACCTACATGAACAGTAAAAAGATTTTAAATAAACAATCTGATGATGTATCTCATAAAACAATAAGAGTAAGAGCAAACCAAACCCTAAATTAGCAGAAGAAAAGAAATAAAGCTCAGAGCAGAACTAAATGAAAGAGACTAAGAAAACAATACAAAGGATCACTGAAACAAAAGCTTGGTTATTTTTAAAGATAAATAAACCACGAGCCATACTAACCAAAAATAAAAGAGAGAAGTCCCAAATAATAAAATCACAGAAAGCAAAAAGGAGACATTACAAGTGATGCCACATACAAACAAAAGATCATCAGAGACAGTCACGCACAACTATATACTAACAAACTGGAAAACCTAGAAGAAACAGATAACTTCCTGGACACACACTACGTACAACCTATCAGGACTGAATCAGAAGAAACCAGGAAACGTGTAAAGAAAGATAGCAAGTAAAGAGACTGAGTCAGTCATAAAATCTCCCAATAAGGAGAATCCTAGGGCTGAGTAACAGCTTCATGGCCAAATTTTACTGAACTTGACAAAGAAGGACTCATGCCAGTTAGTTCTCTTCAAACTGTTTCAAAAAAATCAAAGAGGAGGGAATTCTCCCAAACTTATTTTATAAGACCAGTATTACCCTGATACCAAAACACAACAATAAAAGAAAACTACAGTCCAATATACCCAATGAACATAGATGTAAACACCCTCAACAAAATATCAGAAACCCATATTCAGCAGCACATCCAAAGACAATATGCTACAATCACATGGGATTTATCCCAGAGAAGCAAATATAGTTTAACATACGCAAAAAATAAATGTGATACATCACATCAACATAATAAAGGATTAAAACTATAACATCATTTCAACAGATGCAGAAATGTTATTAGATAAAATTCAGGATCCTTTCATGATAAACAAACAAAAAAAAACCTCTCTAAAAACTAGACATAGAAGGAACATACCTCAAAGGTTATATATGACAAACCGACAGCTAACATCATAATGAATAGGGAAAAGTTGAAAGCCAGTCATCTAAAAACTGGAACAAGACAACGACACCTACTTTACCACTACTGTCCAACACAGTACTGGAAGTCCTAGCCAGAGAACTCAGACAAGAGAAAGAGAGAAAAGGGATCTAAGTTGGAAAAGAGAAAGTCAAATTGTTCTCCTTTGAAGATGATATGATCCTGTATTTTGAAAAACTAAGCCTCTACCACAAAACTCTTAGGGCTGATACCCAAATTATATAAAGTTACAGAATACAAAATCAACATACAAAAAAGTCAGTAGCGTTTCTATACACCAGTAATGAACTAGTGAGAAAAAAATTCAAGAAGGGAATCCCATTTACAATAGGGAGGAGAAAAAAATGAAGAAATAAATTTTACCAAAGAGGTGAAGGACCTCTACAAAGAAAACAGCAAACACTGAAGAAACTGCAGAGGACACAAAGGGAATGACACCCTGTGCTCATGAACTAGAAGAGTCAGTACTGTTACCAAGACCACGTTATCCCAAGTGATCCTACAGATTCAAAGGGAGTCCTATCATCACGTCAATGTCACTTTTTACAGATACAGAAAAAACAATCCTGAATTTCACACAGAACAACAAAAACAGCAGCCCCCACAGTCAAAGCAATCCTGAGCAAAATAAAAAAGCTGGAGACATCATAGTACTGACTTTAAAATATATTAAAAGTCTATAGTAACCAAAACAGCAAGGTATTGGGATAAAAACAGATAGATACACAGATAAATGGAACAGAACAGAGAGCCTAGAAATAAATTCACATTATTTACAGCTAACCAATTTTTGAAAACACTGTCAAGAATATACGTGGGAAAAGGACACCTCCTTTAATAAATGGTGCTGGGAAAACTGCACATCCATGTGCCGAAGAATGAAACTGGACCCTCATTTCTCACCATACACAAAACCCAACTCAAGACAGCTTAGGGACTTAGAGGTAAGACCATAACACTATACAACTACTAGAAGGAAACATAGAGAAAACACTTTGGGACACAGGTGTAGGCAAAGATTTTCTGGCTAAGACTTCAAAAGCACAGGCAACTAAATTAGAAATAGCCAAACAAGACTATGCTAAACTAAAAAGCTTTTGCACAATGAAGGCAGAAATCAAAAAGAGACTGAAGAGAAAATCTGTTGACTAGGATAATGTATTTGACAAGTATTCACCTTACAGGGGGCTAATATCCAGAATATATTAAAGGAACTCAAACCTTCAAAACAAAACCAAAAAACCCCTATTAAAAAGTGTGCAAAGGATATGAATTGATATACAGATACCCAAGAAGTAATATGAAAAAATGTTTAAGATTATTAATATTAATCATCATGAAAATGCAACTCAAATCCACAAGAGATATCTCATTAGAATAGCTATTATTTATTAGCTATTACTACATTACTTTATGTAGGTATTTTCAGAAAAGAAAATATTTATTCTTATTTTATTTGTTGTTGTGGAATTGGGGCTTGCAATGTTACTTGGGCTAGTCTTGAACTTCTGGCCTCAAGCTATCTGCCTGCTTTGGTCTTTCAAAGGATTGCAATTACCATGTTTCCCTGAAAATAAGACCTACTCCAAAAATAAGCCCTAGCAGGATTTCTATGCATTTGTTAAATATAAGCCCTACCCCATAATAAGACCTAGCGATGGGCATGGCTATGCAGTGTATTTTGCTGCAGAGCAGGTAAGGAAGACTGGAATACCTTTTATCTGCCATAGCTCCTTTCTCGGAGCCATTTGGACTTGCGCGGGCGCACATGTGGTAACCACGGTAGCAGGCATCCTACTGTGCATGTGCGAACAGCTAGGGGAAAGGAGTTCATGAATCACTAGCGCCAGCCCCACCAACAAGGTTGGCTCCCCCTGTCAGGTTCCAGAAGAAGAAGATGACTTAACTGTATTTGAATAAATGTAGATTATTGTATTATACTTAATAAAAATAGGACATTCCCTGAAAATAAGCCCTAGTATGTCTTCTTGAGAAAAAAATAAATATAAGACAGTGTCTTATTTTCAGGGAAACACAGTATAGGCATGAGCCTTAGAATGGTTATTATTAAAAAGCCCCCCAAAGAAAAAAATGCTGGTGAGGATGCAAAGAAAACAGAACTCTTACACACTGTTTGTGGAAGTGTAAACTAGGACAGCCACTATAGGAAACAGTGTGGCAATTTCTCAAAAAACTCAAAATGGAACAACCATACAATCCAGTGATCCCATTACTGGTGGCAGGCCCTTCATGAAACCCTTGATACCATTCTCCAGGGAGTAAGTTCTTATTCTTCTCGAAGAACAGGTTGTTGAAAAGAGCCTGGAATTTCTCTGGCTTCTCTCTTGTCTCCTTTCTACCCATGGGGTCTCTACACACTGAATCTCCTCCCCCTTTCACTGTAAGTGGAAGCAATCTGAGGCCCTCACCAGGTGCTGATGTAGGTGCTATACTTCTTGTATAGCCTGCAGAGCTGCGAGACAAATAATCTTCTCAGTTTCTCATTTAATCAACAGTAGCAGACTAAGACAGATACCATCAAAGACTCTGACATCTTGAGAGGAGATAGCAATGCCTGGCCTCACAGCTTTAAAGGACAGGCTGACTCTTCTTAGGGGCGAATGGAGCTGGTGACTTTAAATTGAAGCCAATGCTCAATTACCATTCCAAAAGTGCTAGGGCCCTCCAGCATTATGCCTGTACTCTATAAATGGAATTACAAGGCCTGAGTGATAGCACATCAGTTTATAGATTATTACTGAATATTTTAAGCTTGTTATTGAGACCTATTGCTTGGACAAAAAGATTCCTTTGAAAATACTCCTACTCACTGACATTACAGTCACACAAGAGCTCTGATAGAGATGTACAAGGAGATTAATGTTTTCACGATAGCCTAGAATTGATAGAGATGTACCAGGAGATTAATGTTTCCATGTCTGCTAATACAACATCCATTCTACAGCCCATGGATCAAGGAGCCATTTGAGTCAGGTGTGGTGACTCATCCCTGTAATCCTAGCACTGTGGGAGGCTGAGGTGGGCGGACTGCCTGAGTCAGAGACCCTTCTCTAAAAAATAGCCAGGTGTTGTGGCGGGTACCTGTAGTTCCAGCTACTTGGGAGGCTGAGGCAAGAGAATCGCTTGAGCCTAAGATTTTGAAGTTGCTGTGACCTGTGACACATAGCACTCTACTGAGGGCGACAAAATAAGACTCTGTCTCAAAAAAAACAAAAAACAAAAGGGGGAGTCATTCAAGGAATGGGAAACCTAAGGTCCCTCAATGGAATCCAAACTTCACAGAACAAAGCCCTCTATTAAAAGAATTTGTTCTGTGAAATTTGGATTCAGTCAAAAGGCCACTCAAGGATCTAGAAGTTCACATGAGTTCCCCCAGGGTGACAGGTTCCCCATCAGTTTGGATGAAAACCTTCTGGGAAGGATTTGTCAGTATAGATGTCATTAAGAACATTAATGATTCATGGGAGTAAGAAAATACCAACAGTAAACGAAGTCTGGAAGAAGTGGAATCCAATCCTCCTGATTGAGGGGATTATGATTTCAGTGGAGGAAGTGAAGGCAGATATGGTGGAAATAGGAAGAGACCTGAAATTAGAAGTAGAGGTGGACCAGGCAGGCTGGTGCCTGGCTGGCAGAGGTCTAAGTAACCCTCCCACGTGGGCAGAGGCCATGGCTTTGTTTGGCAGAGATGGGATGATTAGAATCATTAACTGTAGTTGAACTACAATAGCCTAGAACTGTTAAAAAGTTCTGTTATTTCTGATTTGATGGCAAAGTAATAATCTTCTCTTCCCTTCTGCTCAAAACCAAAAAACAAAACAACAACAACAAAAAAACCTCAAACCAAACAGTAGAGGATGTTAGTGAATTGTTACAATCCCATGATAAAAATGAATAGTTGGGAGTCCAAGGCAGGTGGATTGCCTAAGCTCATGGTTTCGAGTT